>NW_022261982.1:6250765-6388265 GCF_002021735.2 Oncorhynchus kisutch | reverse complement strand
GGCGCTGTGTTAAAGCCATCGCCCCTCCATCTTGACACCCCCCCACCGGTGTACAAAATATTGTGGAGCCATAGAAATGTATGTATTAATGTCTAAATTAGTTTTACCATGTTAATTCCATTACAGAAACCTTAATGCAGACTTTCACATTATATTATGTGTGATAAACATAAACATTAAAAACTAAAAAAATATGGAAAATGTTTGTCCTTAAAAAAGGTTATCTTTTTTATTTTATTTCTCCACTGCAAAAATGTTTTGAATAGCATGTAATTTTGTCCAGACAGACACAAACACACCCATATATATTAGGCAAACACACACACACACACACACACACACACACACACACACACACACACACACACACACACACACACACACACACACACACACACACACACACACACACACACGGATCTGGCCTCCACAGATAGCAGTGTATTTTGCAGAGTAATGCTGTGCCCCACTTGCCCCTGTTCTGGCTCATCCAATCAGAGATAAGAGTTCCAGCCTCTCCAGCTGGTCAGAATGCAGAACCTTTCTGCCCGGCTGTTACCACGGAGACCGACTAATCACATTCACTACCTTCCTATCAAAACCAAGTTTCTCCTCTCCTCACCTTAATGGCTGCTCTGCTCCTCCTGCCCTCACCTTAATGGCTGCTCTGCTCCTCCTGCCGTCACCTTAATGGCTGCTCTGCTCCTCCTGCCCTCACCTTAATGGCTGCTCTGCTCCTCCTGCCCTCACCTTAATGGCTGCTCTGCTCCTCCTGCCCTCACCTTAATGGCTGCTCTACTCCTCCTGCCCTCACCTTAATGGCTGCTCTACTCCTCCTGCCCTCACCTTAATGGCTGCTCTACTCCTCCTGCCCTCACCTTAATGGCTGCTCTACTCCTCCTGCCCTCACCTTAATGGCTGCTCTGCTCCTCCTGCCCTCACCTTAATGGCTGCTCTGCTCTGCTCCTCCTGCCCTCACCTTAATGGCTGCTCTACTCCTCCTGCCCTCACCTTAATGGCTGCTCTGCTCCTCCTGCCCTCACTTTAATGGCTGCTCTGCTCCTCCTGCCCTCACCTTAATGGCTGCTCTGCTCCTCCTGCCCTCACCTTAATGGCTGCTCTGCTCCTCCTGCCCTCACCTTAATGGCTGCTCTGCTCCTCCTGCCCTCACCTTAATGGCTGCTCTGCTCCTCCTGCCCTCACCTTAATGGCTGCTCTACTCCTCCTGCCCTCACCTTAATGGCTGCTCTACTCCTCCTGCCCTCACCTTAATGGCTGCTCTACTCCTCCTGCCCTCACCTTAATGGCTGCTCTGCTCTGCTCCTCCTGCCCTCACCTTAATGGCTGCTTCTCTGAGGGCCTCCAGTCTCTGACGGCTGCTCTCCTTCATGTTGACCACGTCCCTGTAGTCTCCCTGCAGCGCCCTCTGCAGGCCCACCACCGCCTGGAAGACTGAGCGTTCGCTCTCATTCAGCTCCTTCTGAAACACCTCCAGAGTGTGAACCTGGACGGGGGAGAGAGAAGAGAGAGGACACTAGACTAGGACCCTTGGACGGGGGGGGGGGGGGGGGGGGGGGGGGAGAAGAGAGAGGACACTAGACTAGGACCCTTGGACGGGGAGAGAGAAGAGAGAGGACACTAGACTAGGACCCTTCAGAGTGTACACCATAGGAAGCTGTAGGCACCTTAATTAGGGAGGACGGGCCCGTGGTAATGACTGGAGTGGAATCAGTGGAATGGTATCAAATACATCAAACACATGGTTTCCATGGTTTCCAGGTGTTTGATTCTATTCTATTTGTGCCGTCCCTGCCATTATTATTATTATTATTATTGAACACAACCAGGAACACAACCAGGAACACAACCTGGAACACAACCTGGAACACATCCAGACTGTGCAGTTGGCAGACATGGGACAGAGAAGGTATGATGGGTGAGACCAGGGCTGCACCAGGTAAGATGGGTGAGACCAGGGCTGCACCAGGTAAGATGGGTGAGACCAGGGCTGCACCAGGTAAGATGGGTGAGACCAGGGCTGCACCAGGTAAGATGGGTGAGACCAGGGCTGCACCAGGTAAGATGGGTGAGACCAGGGCTGCACCAGGTAAGATGGGTGAGACCAGGGCTGCACCAGGTAAGATGGGTGAGACCAGGGCTGCACCAGGTAAGATGGGTGAGACCAGGGCTGCACCTCAATATTCTAAAGTACTTTCCTCTCTTTTATTCACACACATCTGGATGCTAAGAGTCATTTTAGAATGTCAGTTTTGATTAAACAGTGGCTTGGTCACATGGGTTCAGTTAGGTTCATTAACATATTACTCCAGAGGAAGGTACAGGTCAGAGGTGGGGTCAGGGCAGTGCTGGACTTGGTGCTGGTACTGTTTATATTTAGGTGCAGGAGCTCCACAATACTGTTGAGCTGATATTCTATTGAGCAGTGGTTCCCAACCAGGGTACTTGGCCTATCCACAGGGGGTACTTGGCCTATCCACACGGGGTACTTGGCCTTTCCACAGGGGGTACTTGGCCTTTCCACAGGGGGTACTTGGCCTTTCCACAGGGGGTACTTGGCCTTTCCACAAGGGGTACTTGGCCTTTCCACACGGGGTACTTGGCCTTTCCACACAGGGTACTTGGCCTTTCCACAGGGGGTACTTGGCCTTTCCACAGGGGGTACTTGGCCTTTCCACAGGGGGTACTTGGCCTTTCCACAGGGGGTACTTGGCCTATCCACAGGGGGTACTTGGCCTTTCCACACGGGGTACTTGGCCTATCCACACGGGGTACTTGGCCTATCCACAGGGGGTACTTGGCCTATCCACAGGGGGTACTTGAGGAGACCCATGAGGTAATAGGCCTATCCACACGGGGTACTTGAGGAGACCCATGAGGTAATAGGCCTACTGGTAAAATGCAGAAGGGGATACTTCAGGGGTACTCCGGTAACAGTAACTGAAACAAGTTGGGAGCCACTGCTATAGAGGTGGAGGAGCTCCAGCAGTAGAAGTGCCAGTACTCAGCTCAGGTGAGCTCCTGTCCAAGTTAAGCACTGGGTGAGGGTGAGATGGGGTTAAAAAGCTCACCTGGAAAGTTGCTCTAATAACGAGGTAATAACAAGTTATTAGTATATCTAATTGCAAGGTAATAACAAGTTATTAGTCTCTCTAATAACAAGTTATTAGTCTCTCTAATAACAAGGCAATAACAAGTTATTAGTCTCTCTAATAACAAGGTAATAACAAGTTATTAGTCTCTCTAATAACAAGACAATAACAAGTTATTAGTCTCTCTAATAACAAGACAATAACAAGTTATTAGTCTCTCTAATAACAAGGCAATAACAAGTTATTAGTCTCTCTAATAACAAGGCAATAACAAGTTATTAGTCTCTCTAATAACAAGGTAGCACCAAGTTATTCATCTCTCTAATAACAAGGTAATAACAAGGTATGAGTCTCTCTAATAACAAGGTAATAACAAGTTATCAGTCTCTAATAACAAGGAAATAACAAGTTAAGAGTCTCTAATAACAAGGTAATAACAAGTTATTAGTATATCTAATAACAAGGTAATAACAAGTTATTAGTGTCTCTAATAACAAGGTAATAACAAGTTGTTAGAATCTTTCTAATAACAAGGTAATAACAAGTTGTTAGAATCTTTCTAATAACAAGGTAATAACAAGTTGTTAGAATCTTTCTAATAACAAGGTAATAACAAGTTGTTAGAATCTTTCTAATAACAAGGTAATAACAAGTTGTTAGAATCTTTCTAATAACAAGGTAATAACAAGTTGTTAGAATCTTTCTAATAACAAGGTAATAACAAGTTGTTAGAATCTTTCTAATAACAAGGTAATAACAAGTTGTTAGAATCTTTCTAATAACAAGTTGTTAGAATCTTTCTAATAACAAGGTAATAACAAGTTGTTAGAATCTTTCTAATAACAAGGTAATAACAAGTTGTTAGAATCTTTCTAATAACAAGGTAATAACAAGTTATTAGTGTCTCTAATAACAAGGTAATAACAAGTTGTTAGAATCTTTCTAATAACAAGGTAATAACAAGTTGTTAGAATCTTTCTAATAACAAGGTAATAACAAGTTGTTAGAATCTTTCTAATAACAAGGTAATAACAAGTTGTTAGAATCTTTCTAATAACAAGGTAATAACAAGTTATTAGTGTCTCTAATAACAAGGTAATAACAAGTTGTTAGAATCTTTCTAATAACAAGGTAATAACAAGTTGTTAGAATCTTTCTAATAACAAGGTAATAACAAGTTGTTAGAATCTTTCTAATAACAAGGTAATAACAAGTTGTTAGAATCTTTCTAATAACAAGGTAATAACAAGTTATTAGTGTCTCTAATAACAAGGTAATAACAAGTTGTTAGAATCTTTCTAATAACAAGGTAATAACAAGTTGTTAGAATCTTTCTAATAACAAGGTAATAACAAGTTATTAGTGTCTCTAATAACAAGGTAATAACAAGTTGTTAGAATCTTTCTAATAACAAGGTAATAACAAGTTGTTAGAATCTTTCTAATAACAAGGTAATAACAAGTTATTAGTGTCTCTAATAACAAGGTAATAACAAGTTGTTAGAATCTTTCTAATAACAAGGTAATAACAAGTTGTTAGAATCTTTCTAATAACAAGGTAATAACAAGTTATTAGTGTCTCTAATAACAAGGTAATAACAAGTTGTTAGAATCTTTCTAATAACAAGGTAATAACAAGTTGTTAGAATCTTTCTAATAACAAGGTAATAACAAGTTGTTAGAATCTTTCTAATAACAAGGTAATAACAAGTTGTTAGAATCTTTCTAATAACAAGGTAATAACAAGTTATTAGTGTCTCTAATAACAAGGTAATAACCATATTGAGCCAAAAATAGATAGATTGACCTAGAGTTAGGGTCCGTTAGGATTACGGTCAGGGTATAGAGCTAAACGGTCCATTTTACTCTGGCGCCCACCTGGAAGAGTCTCTCTGGGTCTGAGAGGGAGTGGTCTCGCCCCACAGCGGCTGCAGCCACAGCTAGCTTCTTAATGGCCGTGTTCTTCTGTCGGATGAGGCTGCCCAGGCGCCGGCAGTTATCAGACACCCAGCTCCAAGCGTGCTTGGCCACAGCACTCCTACCCCGATGCAGCTTGATGGCATGCTGAGCTACCTGTTCCCGCTGCAGCGCCCCGACAAGGCCAAGGCACAGCACCGCACACACAACCCGCATCCAACCTACTACTGCTGCTGCCCCTTCAGAGAAAGAGAGAGGGGGAGGGGCAGAGAGGGAGAGGGGGGGGGGGCAGAGAGGGAGGGGGGAGAGAGAGAGAGAGAGAGAGAGAGAGAGAGAGAGAGGAGAGAGAGAGAGGAGAGAAAAGAAAGACTGAGCAGGAATGGAGAGAATAAAGACTATGGACTGAGAGAGGCTGGTGGCAGATAGGAGAAGAGAAAGGCTATGATAACAAACCCAACACACAGGCTGTGTGAATGTTTCCCAGCCAGCGGAATCACCAGAGAGGTTAGTTCCATAGAGAGGATGGGGCGGGGCTCATACCTGCTCAGGAACAACTACTTGATGAGGCACACCTGTATCCAGTGACCTATATCCTTCTAGAACACATCTCACCTGACTTACCTGCCTCACCACACACAGCTGACAGCCCGAGCTCCGGGAAGAAGCAGGTCTCACCACACTGAGTCAACAATAAAATGGAGGCCAAAGACTGCAGAAATGGTTTGACATATGACTTTGAAAAAAAAAAACGTTTATAATTTATACTAGCAGTAAAGTACCTTTGTGTACATGGGTTAGTTATGTTTATATTCCAGACACCTCCTATGTCCCTCCTCATGCGCAGTACAGGGTTGAATCAGCTACTCCTACTGACCTGTGTTGATCAATGAGACCACTGTTCATGAAGGTGTAGACACACACAGGCTTATAGAATACAATTATTTCCAAGATCACTGAATAATGAAAACCATCCGTAACAACACAAAACTAGCCAACAAGTACGTTGCATTAGCTGTGCAGTATCATTACATATTCATATGAAGTACAGAGACCATTCATTCACTGGAGAGAGACAAAAGGTTGGAATTACAGCTGACAGTGTTCTGATCATCGTTTTAAATGTTGAATTGCATATTCAGCAGGTACGCTATCTATTTTATGCTTAAATTCGTGGTAAATAAAATAGGTAAAATGTTAGACAGCTACCTACTAGCTAGTGTGCTACGTCGTCCTCTCTCAGTCCTAAACTCCACAGTAGAAGAGGGGAAACAATCGTGCTCTTGTAGTGCCACCCCTCCCCAATCGCCACATAGCTCTAGCCAACGTTGAGCCTTAGAGCAGGCATTCAACTACACACAGGGCGACAAACTTAATGCATTTCCAAGACCCCTTACGGTTGACCGCAACAAACGGCCTAGCTACGTCTGTCAGGTATGCATTTGAGTCAAATGTATTGTTCAATATTGCGCTATTGCTCTTTATAAATGACATTTGCGTGCCCGATGTTTTAGCAAGGTTGGATATGAATGCAGAAAGCTGTCAAACCTGCTCGCGCCTACTAGGTTAGCTTGATGGCTAATGCTAACTAACTAACGTTAGTACGGATCCGAACTTTTCAAACTATTTCAACATTGACAGTAAGCTCCACAAAATGAGAATTTGAAGTCGAATTTCTCGTAACATGTCAACAACATTTTAATCAAGTTGTTTGTGGTGAATTAAGTTTGCGATACCGTAATAAAATGTTACATTGTAGTTATTTTTCACTTCACTTCCGAAACAAATCACAACGATTGGTTGGATATCTGTGCGGATATCTGGGATATGTAGTTTTATCAAGTGGCGTTTTTCACAAGTAAACTGCCCTTATTGGAAAAACATCTACACAGTTGTAAAGTTGTTTGACTACTGTACTCGCTCTTAAAGACCATGAACATAAACTCATCACAGCTAGTCAATAGCATTGTGCAAGTACATTTTTACCTGCGATGAATCACATTGTTTGACATAATTAACATTTCATGCAACGGTTTATTATGCATACAATGTCATCACTATCCATGTACAGGGTTATTAGGTTCAGAAGTGCACAGAACAAGGCCACAACTTGACCACGATCACTGATTATCCCAAGAACTACAAGTCCCAGTTTAGAACCTCAAACTTTACCTTGCGGTAGCGCTGACCTCCCGCGCAGGCGTACAAGGGGCATTGGGATATCAAGTTGGCCAAACAGAGGGTGATAAAATGGTAGGTAAGATCAAAAGGATAAACATAAACTAGTGAACAAACCCATGGTACGAAGTGTATAGCTGGAAATGTTTTGGGAGGCACGCTATGAAGCTCTCTATAACGGGGAAACTGGGTGTCCTCTGGCAGTGTCGCATTGCCAGTGTTTCGTTCACTGTTGCAATTTATGAGGGAAATGGAAGGTCAGTTGTTATTGTGGACACCCGCACTTGCAACGCTTACCTTTTCCCCTGGTTGGTATGTCGCCTTTGCGTTGGAACAGAGAGGGGCTGTCCGTACGCGCTGGCGTGGGAACTGGGTCGCGGGAGAGGGCGCCGCCAATGCCCGCTACCATCGGGCGGGTCCAGAGCGAGAGGATAGGGTCAGGTCTGCAAGACGGGCGGGCAGTTGTCTTCTCACGATTATAGCCATCTCGCACTGCACCGACAGAGACACTGTTCTGATTTGAAGGGACTCTGTGGTCGTGTACCAACCCCGCCGTTGTTTCTAGGAGCAAAACGTTTGTTGTTGTTGTTTCACTCTGTGCCTTGCTCACGGTGATGAGTGATGTAATGCCCGCTGCCAGTGTGTGTTATTAATCTCGTTCCGTTATCGGTCCCGACCACCGTTTAGATCATTGCGGAATGTTAACATCACGATCTGGTCATCCCGACACCGATGTCTTTCCTGTTTCTGACGGATTGTCCCTCAGGCTCCCATACATGCCATATGATTCTATATAGATGTAGAATATTTTGGGGAGTGCAGGTTGTGAAGAAAGTCACGTTTACAGTCAAAGGGATGGGTTGAACAGAACACCAGTCATTGACTGGCAGGACTCAGACAAGCCTGTCTGTCTAAAGACGCTGTTCTGCAGAGAGAGATCGACCTGCTCTCCAACAGACAGTCACAGACTAGTCTAGTAGTGGGGGATTTATCTGTCATGTTTCTGCTGCACCTGACCTGATGGCCTTAGCAGGTGATCTGAAGAGCAGTCTGTCGGGGGTCAAAGGTCGATGGATCACCTGCCTCTCTTTGTAGTCTTTGTATATGTGTGTGTGTATATATGCATGTGTGTGTATGTATATATGTGTGTGTGTGTGCACCTGTCTATCTCAACTGTGTGTGTCTCCTCTCCTGCAGCATAAGCTGAAGTCGTCTCAAAAGGACAAGGTTCGTCAGTTCATGACCTTTACTCAGTCTGGGGAGAGGACAGCTGTGTACTGCCTGACCCAGAATGACTGGAAACTAGAGGTGGCCACAGACAACTACTTCCAGAACCCCGACCTCTACTATAAAGAATCCATGAAAACCTCTGTGGACCGCAAGAAGCTAGAACAGCTCTACAACCGATACAAAGGTAAGAGGGGATAGCATGGTAGTGGGGGTGTAGTGTGTGTACTAGGGAGAGAGGATGGAAGAGGGGGTGTAGTGTGTGTACTAGGGACAGAGGATGGAAGAGGGGGTGTAGTGTGTGTACTAGGGAGAGAGGATGGTAGTGGGGGTGTAGTGTGTGTACTAGGGAGAGAGGATGGTAGTGGGGGTGTAGTGTGTGTACTAGGGACAGAGGATGGAAGAGGGGGTGTAATGTGTGTACTAGGGAGAGAGGATGGAAGAGGGGGTGTAGTGTGTGTACTAGGGAGAGAGGATGGAAGAGGGGGTGTGGTGTGTGTACTAGGGAGAGAGGATGGAAGAGGGGGTGTGGTGTGTGTACTAGGGAGAGAGGATGGTTGTGGGGGTGTAGTGTGTGTACTAGGGAGAGAGGATGGTTGTGGGGGTGTAGTGTGTGTACTAGGGAGAGAGGATGGTTGTGGGGGTGTAGTGTGTGTACTAGGGAGAGAGGATGGAAGAGGGGGTGTAGTGTGTGTACTAGGGAGAGAGGATGGAAGAGGGGGTGTAGTGTGTGTACTAGGGAGAGAGGATGGAAGAGGGGGTGTAGTGTGTGTACTAGGGAGATAGGTTGGAAGAGGGGGTGTAGTGTGTGTACTAGGGAGAGAGGATGGTAGTGGGGGTGTAGTGTGTGTACTAGGGAGAGAGGATGGAAGAGGGGGTGTAGTGTGTGTACTAGGGAGAGAGGATGGAAGAGGGGGTGTAGTGTGTGTACTAGGGAGAGAGGATGGAAGAGGGGGTGTAGTGTGTGTACTAGGGAGAGAGGATGGAAGAGGGGGTGTAGTGTGTGTACTAGGGAGAGAGGATGGAAGAGGGGGTGTAGTGTGTGTACTAGGGAGAGAGGGTGGAAGAGGGGGTGTAGTGTGTGTACTAGGGAGAGAGGATGGTTGTGGGGGTGTAGTGTGTGTACTGGGGAGAGAGGATGGAAGACGGGGTGTAGTGTGTGTACTAGGGACAGAGGATGGAAGAGGGGGTGTAGTGTGTGTACTAGGGAGAGCGCATGGTAGAGGGGGTGTAGTGTGTGTACTGGGGAGAGGAGAGGGGATGGTAGAGGGGGTGTAGTGTGTGTACTGGGGAGAGGAGGGGATGGTAGAGGTGGTGTAGTGTGTGTACTGGGGAGAGGAGAGGAGGGGATGGTAGAGGTGGTGAAGTGTGTGTACTGAGGAGAGGAGATGGTAGAGGGGGTGTAGTGTGTGTACTGGGGAGAGGAGGGAATGGTAGAGGGGGTGTAGTGTGTGTACTGGGGAGAGGAGATGGTAGAGGGGGTGTAGTGTGTGTACTGAGGAGAGGAGATGGTAGAGGTGGTGTAGTGTGTGTACTGGGGAGATGGGATGGAAGAGGGGGTGTAGTGTGTGTACTGGGGAGATGGGATGGAAGAGGGGGTGTAGTGTGTGTACTGGGGAGAGGAGGGGATGGTAGAGGTGGTGTAGTGTGTGTACTGGGGAGAGGAGGGGATGGTAGAGGGGGTGTAGTGTGTGTACTGAGGAGAGGAGATGGTAGAGGGGGTGTAGTGTGTGTACTGAGGAGAGGAGATGGTAGAGGTGGTGTAGTGTGTGTACTGGGGAGAGGAGAGGGGATGGTAGAGGGGGTGTAGTGTGTGTACTGAGGAGAGGGGATGGTAGAGGGGGTGTAGTGTGTGTACTGGGGAGAGGAGAGGAGAGGAGGGGATGGTAGAGGTGGTGTAGTGTGTGTAATGTACCAGCTCTGTCTTGTAGTCCTGTCACAGTGTTGTTCCTCTCCAGACCCCCAGGATGACAATAAGATCGGTATCGATGGGATCCAGCAGTTCTGTGATGACCTCACCCTGGACCCGGCCAGTAGGAGTGTTCTGGTGGTGGCCTGGAAGTTCCGTGCCGCCACACAGTGTGAGTTCAGCAGGAAGGAGTTCCTCGACGGCATGGCCGAGCTGGGGTGAGCTAGCTTTCTGTGATGTCATCTTTCTGTGCCACGCAGTTGTGTTCGCTGTTCAGTAGGAAACATTTTGAATGAAAGCAAATGTTGTTATTGGACAACTAAACATTTTGAAACGGAGGGCGGGCAGGTATTACCTGGACTCCAATAAGAAGGTGTGTGTGTTTGTGTGTGTCTGTCTCTATGCGTCTGTCTGTGTGTGTGTCTGTCTGTGTGTGTGTGTGTCTGTGTGTCTGTCTGTCTGTGTGTGTGTGTGTGTGTGTGTGTGTGCGCGCTCCCCCCTAGCTGTGACAGTCCAGAGAAGCTGAAGGCTCTGCTCCCCAGACTAGAACAGGAAGTCAAAGACACAGCCAAGTTTAAAGACTTCTATCAGTTCACCTTCAACTTCGCCAAGAACCCTGGACAGAAGGGACTAGGTACGTATTTCACATATCTTTCTGGAGAAAAGCTCTGAACAGAGCAGAGGTTCTGGTGAATGAACAGAGGTTCTGGTGAATGAACAGAGGTTCTGGTGAATGAACAGAGGTTCTGGTGAATGAACAGAGGTTCTGGTGAATGAACAGAGGTTCTGGTAAATATTGTGTCCAGACAGAGAGGTTTAGTCAAACCCTGGTTGGTCCAGCACTGTGTTTGAGGAGAAGGTCTTTCACCCTGGTGTAGTTTTCCTAACCCTGGTGTTGAATTCCTCCTGGGGAACATTGGTAGATCACTATGGTGGTTTGGCATCAGCGGTGTAATGTAGTTCTGTCTCGGTCAGTACCAGCCCGGCAGCAAACAGGAAGAATGGCTTTTAGATGGAAAACAATGACTTGTCCTTCCAGGTAAGTGAAGAGCTCCCCCTTCACAACACTGCCTCTAGTTGGACTACTGCTGTTCTGTGAGCCATGCTGAGGAGAGGGCCTGGAGTCTGACAGTTGGTGTACTGTTACTGTGTAATAACAGGTTTACAGATAGACCACCTATCAAGCTAAACAGAGAACAGGGTGGGTCCCAAATAGAGCTCTATTCCCTGCATAGTCACTACTTCTGACCAGAGCCCTATGGGCCCCACTAGTGCAGTATTTAGGGAACTCCCTACATAGTCACTACTTCTGACCAGAGCCCTATGGGCCCACTAGTGCACTATTTAGGGAACTCCCTGCATAGTCACTACTTCTGACCAGAGCCCTATGGGCCCACTAGTGCACTATTTAGGGAACTCCCTGCATAGTCACTACTTCTGACCAGAGCCCTATGGGCCCACTAGTGCACTATTTAGGGAACTCCCTGCATAGTCACTACTTCTGACCAGAGCCCTATGGGCCCACTAGTGCAGTATTTAGGGAACTCCCTGCATAGTCACTGCATAGTCACTACTGGGGCGGCAGGGTAGCCTAGTGGTTAGAGTGTTGGACTAGTAACCGGAAGGTTGCAAGTTCAAACCCTTGAGCTGACAAGGTACAAATCTGTCGTTCTGCCCCTGAACAGGCAGTTAACCCACTGTTCCTAGGCCGTCATTGAAAATAAGAATTTGTTCTTAACTGACTTGCCTAGTTAAATAAAGGTAAACTTCTGACCAGAGCCCTATGGGCCCACTAGTGCAGTATTTAGGGAACTCCCTGCATAGTCACTACTTCTGACCAGAGCCCTATGGGCCCACTAGTGCACTATTTAGGGAACTGGGTACCATTTGAGACACGACCCAGGGGATTCCCTGGATGGGACCACTTTGTTCTGGTTGTTGTTTTTGCTGGTCTGTGTTGTTATGACGACCGGAGTGGGTGACCCAGCTAAGTTCCTGGAACAACAGTAGGGTCCTTTGTCAAAACTCATCTGACTGTAATGTCTCTCTCTCTCTCTGTAACTCTCTGTCGGACACAGTAATGTCTCTCTCTCTCTCTCTCTGTAGGACACTGTAATGTCTCTCTCTCTCTCTGTAACTCTCTGTCAGACACTGTAATGTCTCTCTCTCTCTCTGTAACTCTCTGTCAGACACTGTAATGTCTCTCTCTCTCTGTAACTCTCTGTCGGACACAGTAATGTCTCTCTCTCTCTCTCTCTGTAGGACACTGTAATGTCTCTCTCTCTCTGTAACTCTCTGTCAGACACTGTAATGTCTCTCTCTCTCTCTGTAACTCTCTGTCAGACACTGTAATGTCTCTCTCTCTCTCTCTGTAACTCTCTGTCAGACACTGTAATGTCTCTCTCTCTCTCTGTAACTCTCTGTCAGACACTGTAATGTCTCTCTCTCTCTCTGTAACTCTCTGTCGGACACTGTAATGTCTCTCTCTCTCTGTAACTCTCTGTCGAACACTGTAATGTCTCTCTCTCTCTGTAACTCTCTGTCAGACACTGTAATGTCTCTCTCTCTCTCTGTAACTCTCTGTTAGACACTGTAATGTCTCTCTCTCTCTCTGTAACTCTCTGTCAGACACTGTAATGTCACTCTCTCTCTCTGTAACTCTCTTTCAGACACTGTAATGTCTCTCTCTCTCTCTGTAACTCTCTGTCAGACACTGTAATGTCACTAGGGCTGTGATGATACCAGTATCGCAGTACATTTTCCATGTGGCAAAAATGAAAACAGGAAGCAGACAACTCTTTGGTCCTTTAATAACCTGCTGTGTGTAAGACATAGTGTTCTATATCTGGGTCATAAATACATGTTCTATATCTGGTCATAAATACATGTTCTATATCTGGGTCATAAATACATGTTCTATATCTGGGTCATAAATACATGTTCTATATCTGGGTCATAAATACATGTGACTCTGGATGACAACATAATGATGTTTGATTCCAACATCAGGGCTGTTTTCCTAAACAAGTTAAATCCGCTACGTGTTTTGTTTTCATGTGACGATACTAACGACTATGGTGATACTGGTATTGTCCCGGCCCTAAATGCCACCCCCTCAATCTCTTTCTCTGTCGCTCTCTCTCTCTCTTTGTCTCTGTCGCTCTCTCTCTCTTTGTCTCTGTCGCTCTCTCTCTCTTTGTCTCTGTCTCTCTCTCTCTCTTTGTCTCTGTCTCTCTCTCTCTCTTTATCTCTGTCGCTCTCTCTCTCTCTTTATCTCTGTCGCTCTCTCTCTCTGTCGCTCTCTCTCTGTCTCTCTTTATCTCTGTCGCTCTCTCTCTCTGTCGCTCTCTCTCTCTGTCGCTCTCTCTCTGTCGCTCTCTCTCTCTCTCTGTCGCTCTCTCTCTCTCTCTGTCGTTCTCTCTCTCTCTCTGTCGTTCTCTCTCTCTCTCTGTCGCTCTCTCTCTCTCTCTGTCGCTCTCTCTCTCTCTCTGTCGCTCTCTCTCTCTCTCTGTCGCTCTCTCTCTCTTTGTCTCTGTCTCTCTCTCTCTCTTTGTCTCTGTCTCTCTCTCTCTCTTATCTCTGTCGCTCTCTCTCTCTCTTTATCTCTGTCGCTCTCTCTCTCTGTCGCTCTCTCTCTGTCTCTCTTTATCTCTGTCGCTCTCTCTCTCTCTCTGTCGCTCTCTCTCTCTGTCGCTCTCTCTCTCTCTCTGTCGCTCTCTCTCTCTCTCTGTCGCTCTCTCTCTCTCTGTCGCTCTCTCTCTCTCTCTGTCGCTCTCTCTCTCTCTCTGTCGCTCTCTCTCTCTCTCTCTGTCGCTCTCTCTGTCGCTCTCTCTCTCTCTCTCTCTCTCTCTCTGTCGCTCTCTCTGTCGCTCTCTCTGTCGCTCTCTCTCTCTCTTTATCGCTCTCTCTCTCTCTTTATCTCTGTCGCTCTCTCTCTCTCTCTATCGCTCTCTCTCTCTCTTTATCTCTGTCGCTCTCTCTCTATCGCTCTCTCTCTCTTTATCTCTGTTGCTCTCTCATTCGTTCACACACTAACTCCAAGGTCAGCAGTTATGTTATCAAACTATTCCGACTCCATAGAAACAACAGAAAAACATAACACCCTCCCGAGTGGCGCAGCTTTCCAAGGCACTGCTTCGCAGTGTTGAGGCGTCACTACAGACCCGGATTCGATCCCAGGCTGTGTCGCAGCCGGCCGCGACTTGGAGACTCATGAGGCAGCACACAATAGGCCCAGCATCGTCTGGGAGGGTTTGGTCGGCCCGGGATGTCCATTTCCCATCGCGCTCTAGTGACTCCTGTGGTGGGCCGGGCGTAGTGCATGCTGACACTGTCGCCAGTTGTACAGTGTTTCCTCCGACACATTGGTGCGGCTGGCTTCCGGGTTAAGCGAGCAGTGTGTCAAGAAGCAGTGCGGCTGGGTTGGGTTGTGTTTCGGAGGACGCACGGCTCTCGACCTTCGCCTCTCCCGAGTCCGTACGGGGGTTGCAGCAATGAGACAAGACTGTAACTACCAATTGGACACCACGAAATTGGGGAGAAAGTAAATATAAATAAATAAAAACATATTTGCATGTCCTGTGTGTTTGACTGAATGTTGTTGTTGTAGCCAACTTGCCCAATGATTAAAAAAATCACTCATTTTGTCCCTTTTTTCTCTTGTCTTATCGCTGCACCTCCCATACGGACTCGGGAGAGGAGAAGGTCAAGAGCTGTGCCTCCCCCGAAACACAACCCAGCCGCACTGCTTCTTGACACAATGCCCACTTAACCCGGAAGCCAGCCGCACCAACGTGTCGGAGGAAACGCTGTGCACCTGGCGACCGTGTCAGCGTGCACTGCGCCCGGCCTGCCATAGGAGTTGCTAGTGCGCGATGGGACAAGGACATCCCTGCCGGCCAAACCCTCCCCTAACCCGGACGACGCTGGGCTAATTGTGCGCCGCCCCATGGGTTTCCCGTTCGCGGGTGGCTGCGACAGAGCCTGGACTCGAACCCAGAATCTCTAGTGGCACAGCGATGCACTGTAGTCTACTGATGGTGTTACTAACCCCTCTACTCTCTGTATCAGACCTGGAGATGACTAGTCTACTGATGGTGTTATTAACCCCTCTACTCTCTATATCAGACCTGGAGATGACTGCAGTCTACTGATGGTGTTACTAACCCCTCTACTCTCTATATCAGACCTGGAGATGACTGTAGTCTACTGATGGTGTTACTAACCCCTCTACTCTCTATATCAGACCTGGAGATGACTAGTCTACTGATGGTGTTACTAACCCCTCTACTCTCTGTATCAGACCTGGAGATGGCTGTAGTCTACTGGTGGTGTTACTAACCCCTCTACTCTCTGTATCAGACCTGGAGATGGCTGTGGCCTACTGGAACCTGGTTCTAACTGGTCGATTCAAGTTCCTGGACCTCTGGAACAGGTTTCTATTGGTGAGTGGATGCCAGTCTGTATTAATGGCTGTTCCATAAATAATATACTACTCTGGACAGAGTCTAGGTGTTTCCTCCATGTATTGATAGTCTATGGTGATGTCATCTATCTGTGTGATTAGTGCAGGAGCATCATAATCTCTGATGTCATCTATCTGTGTGATTAGTGCAGGAGCATCATAATCTCTGATGTCATCTATCTGTGTGATTAGTGCAGGAGCATCATAATCTCTGATGTCATCTATCTGTGTGATTAGTGCAGGAGCATCATAATCTCTGATGTCATCTATCTGTGTGATTAGTGCAGGAGCATCATAATCTCTGATGTCATCTGTCTGTGTGATTAGTGCAGGAGCATCATAATCTCTGATGTCATCTATCTGTGTGATTAGTGCAGGAGCATCATAATCTCTGATGTCATCTATCTGTGTGATTAGTGCAGGAGCATCATAATCTCTGATGTCATCTGTCTGTGTGATTAATGCAGGAGCATCATAAGCGGTCGATCCCCAAAGACACGTGGAACCTGCTACTGGACTTTGGCAACATGATCGCAGACGACATGTCCAACTACGACGAGGAAGGTGAGATATAACCACCTATTAAGGATGGGTCCCAAACGGCACCTTTTCCTGTGCTCTACTTCTGACCAGGGCCCATAGTGCACTAGATACGGATTAGGGTGCCATTTGAAACGCAGACAAACATTTCTGTAGGACCAATAAAACATGCACTCATCCACAACCTGCCCACCCTTACCTTAGATCCAGGATTCCTCTACACCCATAACCACTAGGCGTATGACTAAGATCTGACCTGGAGTCATCAGTTAGGGATTGGGACTTGACTTCTACCTACTACCATACAGCGCAATCACCTATTAAAACATTTCTGCCAATCACTTACCATGCAGCTAATCATGTGACCCTTTTCTTCCCACTCAGGAGCTTGGCCTGTCCTCATAGACGACTTTGTGGAATTTGCCCGGCCAATCGTGACAGGGGGCAAGCGTAAAACCATATAGGTCATACCCAGTTCCCAGCAGGGGCTGACGATTTTATACACACCAGCCAAAAAGAGACTTCTACCAGACTGTCCAAGTTTGTGAGACTGAGCTGCCAATCAGGGGCCGGGGAGCGACATGACAGCCAATCGGAGAGAAGGAAAACAACAACAGGAAGAGGAAGTTATCTTTTTCTTTGTTTTGGGACTGAGTCACTCCGGGAGGCGGGCTGTTAGCAGGGGGTGGGATCGTCGCGGAGCTATGAGCTCTGCTCCCATTGGCTGGCTGGATCAGACTGATCGGCCAACGACTACAGTACCCATACACCAGCCACCATCAGATCAGTGGGCGTGTCTATAGATTCTAGAACTGGTGCTCTGGTCCCACCCCCCCTAGCTGCAGCCCCCCCCCAACCCCGCCCCCTCCTTACTAAAGAACGACCAGGGAGAGCAAACAGAACGGCAGAGAGGGGCGGACGGTTTGCTCTCTGCAGCAGACCGACAGAATGGTGTGATATTTGATCCAGTGGAGGCTGCTGAGAGGAGGACGGCTCATAATAATGGCTGGAACGGAGCGAATGGAACGGCATCAAACACCTGGAAACCATGTGTTTGGTGTATTTGATACCATTCCACGGATTCAGATCCAGTCATTACCACGAACCTGTCCTCCCCAATTAAGGTGCCACCAACCTCCTGTGGTCTGAACCCACAGTAGTAAGACGTGTCCATGGTGGATGAACGAGGAGCTTGGAGGTTCTGCATGTGTTTCTGGTTGAGCGTTAAGCGGCTGGACGGAGGAACAACAACAACTTTTTTTTATTATTATTATCATTGAGTTTCTTCTCATCGAATCAGAGGTGAGGGGTGTGGTCGTCATCCAATGTTCTCATCCAATCCAACGTCAGTGTAATGTTCTGCTTCCATTTCAATCTAAAGTGTAAAAGTTGGGTCCGTTTTGTTGTTAATATGTGTGAGGTTCAGGGTCTATATCCACAAAGCGTCTGAGAGTACGAGTGCTGACCTGGGATCAGTTTAGCCTTTTAGATCATAATGAATACTAGAGAGGACCAGATCCTAGTGCTGACCTGGGATCAGTTTAGCCTTTTAGATAATAATGAATACTAGTGAGGACCAGATCCTAGTGCTGACCTGGGATCAGTTTAGCCTTTTAGATAATAATGAATACTAGTGAGGACCAGATCCTAGTGCTGACCTGGGATCAGTTTAGCCTTTTAGATCATAATGAATACTAGAGAGAGGACCAGATCCTAGTGCTGGTCTGGGATCAGGTTAGCCTTTTTAGATCATAATGAATACTAGAGAGAGGACCAGATCCTAGTGCTGATCTGGGATCAGGTTAGCCTTTTAGATCATAGTTAGTGAGAGGACCAGATCCTAGTGCTGACCTGGGATCAGGTTAGCCTTTTTAGATCATAATGAATACTAGAGAGAGGACCAGATCCTAGTGCTGACCTGGGATCAGGTTAACCTTTTAGATCATAGTGAGTGAGAGGACCAGATCCTAGTGCTGACCTGGGATCAGTTTAGCCTTTTACATAATAATGAATACTAGAGAGAGGACCAGATCCTAGTGCTGATCTGGGATCAGGTTAACCTTTTAGATCATAGTGAGTGAGAGGACCTACTCTGAGACGCTTTAGGAATACAGGCCCAGTTCAGATAGAACCGGACCGACCGACAGAGCAGCATGCTTTAAAGCTCAACACCAGCAGAAGTACTATGGCTACAGTTGGAACAGACTGTGACCATAGGATTCATGTATAGATATACCATTTTAGAATAATGAATATGATACAATATAAAGAAGACACGATGACATTTATAATTGTGAGGGAGAGGAAGAAGTACGAGGTCCTCAGATTTCTAGGCCGTGTCCCAAACTGTACCCTATTCCCTGTATAGTACTGGTCAAAAAGTAGTGCACTATATAGGGAACAGGTTTGCCCATTTGGGATGCGCCATGTCTCCTTTCTGTTTGATTTGAGTTTGTTTGGGGTGTAACTGTTCACATCACCAGAGACCTTGACTGTTGGTCTGGCAGTTATTTTATTTTCACAAGCAACGCACAGGAAGTTGAGTCTATGAATCGTATTCAGTCTACAGCACTGTATATAGTTCATAGTTGAATCTATGAATCGTATTCAGTCTACCACACTATATAGTTCATAGTTGAATCTATGAATCGTATTCAGTCTACAACTCTGTATATAGTTCATAGTTGAATCTATGAATCATATTCAGTCTACAACTCTGTATATAGTTCATAGTTGAATCTATGAATCGTATTCAGTCTACAACTCTGTATATAGTTCATAGTTGAATCTATGAATCATATTCAGTCTACAGCACTGTTCATAGTTGAATCTATGAATCATATTCAGTCTACAACACTGTATGTAGTTGAATCTATGAATCGTATTCAGTCTACAACACTGTTCATAGTTGAATCTATGAATCGTATTCAGTCTACAACTCTATATAGTTCATAGTTGAATCTATGAATCGTATTCAGTCTACAACACTATATAGTTCATAGTTGAATCTATGAATCGTATTCAGTCTACAGCACTGTATATAGTTCATAGTTGAATCTATGAATCGTATTCAGTCTACAGCACTGTATATAGTTCATAGTTGAATCTATGAATCGTATTCAGTCTACAACACTGTTCATAGTTGAATCTATGAATCGTATTCAGTCTACAACTCTGTATATAGTTCATAGTTGAATCTATGAATCGTATTCAGTCTACAACTCTGTATATAGTTCATAGTTGAATCTATGAATCGTATTCAGTCTACAACACTGTTCATAGTTGAATCTATGAATCATATTCAGTCTACAGCACTGTTCATAGTTGAATCTATGAATCATATTCAGTCTACAACACTGTATGTAGTTGAATCTATGAATCGTATTCAGTCTACAGCAGCAGTTTAAATCAAGTCTAATGTTATTGGTCACATACACCTGTTTAGCAGATGTTATTGCAGGTGCAGCGAAATGCTTGTCAACACACCCCAGTTCTTTGTTTTTAAACCGTTTCAGTTGTTTGTGTTGTTTTGGTTGGTCGTCATGGGTTACTGCTAGCCAGCCCAGTGACGTGAATGTTACAGTACATCATCAGACCAGACTGAGACATGTCTACTACACACACACACACACACACACACACACACACACACACACACACACACACACACACTCTCTCTCTGTGTGGTTATAGTACATCATCAGACCAGACTGAGACATGTCTACTAGCTACTACACACACACACACACACACACACACACACGGAACATCTCAGTAACAGACATCCTCTAACGCAGCAGGTAACAGGAGTTCTGCTTCATTCTCTGGAAATGTTCCTGAGATTATGGACTGCGCCTCGTCTATCTCCCAAATGGCACCTTAACGTTGTGCACTATGTAGGGAATAGGGTGCTATTTGGGAGGTATGTTTTAAGTTACACTTGTTATGCCATCTGGGGGGGGGGGGGGGGGGGGGGGTGTAATGAAAACATTCTGTTCAGTGTTGACGTGTATCGACAGGAGAAGACAGAGACTATGGAAGAGAGAGAGAGAGAGAGAGACGTCCTCTGAACTTCCTACACTACGGTACGCGCTGAGAGAGTGTCCAATGTGTTGACTGTCTGAGCTTTACTCATATTCAGTATATTATTTTCACTGAGAGAAAAGAAAGAGCATTTAAAACACATGTCATCGTTCTGCTACGGAGACGTTCTACATGACTTTGTTTTGAACAACAGAAGGTCCCGGCAATAAAGCATGTTGTTTTTTAACAAAAAAACGGAACGAGACTTTGGATCCATCTGTTCTGTTGAAAGTTTCATTAAGATTAGTGCATCACAGAGAATGTGCCCCAAACACAGAGATGTTAAGAGGTCACAACGTTATCTCTGTCCCATTATGGCGTCTCTGAGCGCACGGGCAGCGCCGTTGAGAATGAGAGGGTGGGACGCTTTTAGGGATAGTTTAGGATGGGGGGGTTGAGGCAGAGGGGGGGTGGTTTGTTGTTGGTGAGAATGAGAGAGGGTTTAGAGGTGATGAGGGGTAACAAGGGAGGGGGGCTGATTAACACACCAGTCTTATCCTGCCCCAATGGGGAGGGAAGGAAGGAAGGGGTCTCAACACGAGACCTACTGGTCCATCTGACACAGAGCCTACCATCCATCCCCCCCAGTCCTCTAACCACCCAGCCCTCTAACCCCCCAGCCCTCTAACCCCCCAGCCCTCTAACCTCCCAGCCCTCTATCCCCCCAGCCCTCTAACCCCCAGCCCTCTAACCCCCCAGCCCTCTAACCTCCCAGCCCTCTATCCCCCCAGCCCTCTAACCCCCCAGCCCTCTAACCCCCCAGTCCTCTAACCCCCCAGTCCTCTAACCCCCCAGTCCTCTAACCCCCCAGTCCTCTAACCCCCAGCCCTCTAACCCTACAGCCCTCTAACCCTCTAACCCTCCAGTCCTCTAACCCCCCCCAGCCATCTAACCCCCCAGCCCTCTAACCCCCCAGTCCTCTAACCCTCCAGTCCTCCAACCCCCCAGTCCTCTAACCCCCCAGTCCTCTAACCCCCCAGTCCTCTAACCCCCCAGTCCTCTAACCCCCCAGCCCTCTAACCCTCCAGGCCTCTAACCCTACAGCCCTCTAACCCTCCAACCCCCCAGCCCTCTAACCCTTCAGTCCTCTAACCCCCCAGCCCTCTAACCCTCCAGTCCTCTAACCCTCCAGTCCTCTAACCCTCCAGTCCTCTAACCCTCCAGTCCTCTAACCCCCCAGACCTCTAACCCTCCAGACCTCTAACCCTCCAGCCCTCTAACCCCCCAGCCCTCTAACCCCCCAGCCCTCTAACCCCCCAGCCCTCTAACCCCCCAGCCCTCTAACCCCCCAGCCCTCTAACCCCCCAGACCTCTAACCCTCCAGCCTTCTAACCCTCCAGCCCTCTAACCCTCCAGCCCTCTAACCCCCCAGCTGTCCAGCCCTCTAACCCTCCAGTCCTCTAACCCTCTAACCCTCCAGTCCTCTAACCCTCTAACCCTCCAGCCCTCTAACCCTCCAGCCCTCCAGCCCTCTAACCCTCCAGCCCTCTAACCCTCCAGCCCTCTAACCCTCTAACCCTCCAGTCCTCTAACCCTCCAGTCCTCTAACCCTCCAGTCCTCTAACCCTCCAGTCCTCTAACCCTCCAGTCCTCTAACCCTCCAGTTCCTCTAACCCTCCAGCCCTCTAACCCTCCAGCCCTCTAACCCTCTAACCCTCCAGCCCTCTAACCCTCCAGCCCTCTAACCCCCCAGCCCTCTAACCCCCCAGCCCTCTAACCCCCCAGCCCTCTAACCCTCTAACCCCCCAGCCCTCTAACCCCCCAGCCCTCTAACCCTCCAGCCCTGGCAGTAGCCCTGGAGTTCTGGGGACGAGGGTATTGCCTTTTTAGGAGACACCTGATCACAGCCCAGTGCCTCTACACTCACAGAGGCTGCTGATAAAGATGTGTGTTAGACTGAGTGAGAGAGAGTGACTGGTGATTAGGCTGATAGATGAGCTCAGAGCTATGGGGGTGGGGACTGAACTGGACTGCTACCGTTCACAGTTAAAAAGAGAGATCCAACCACGGCACGTCCCCATCCAGTTTAGGAAGGACACACCATTGGATTACCAGACCAGAGAGCAACACAGCGTGTGACAGCGTCAGAGAGCCTTCTAGGTGGACCAGACGGACAGTGGGCTGTTTTTGTTTGCCAACAGGCTGAGGAGAAGCTCTGTCTGTTTAACCAGAGGAACACTATCTCAGGCTTCTAGAAGCTCTGTCTGTTTAACCAGAGGAACACTATCTCAGGCTTCTAGAAGCTCTGTCTGTTTAACCAGAGGAACACTATCTCAGGCTTCTAGAAGCTCTGTCTGTTTAACCAGAGGAACACTATCTCAGGCTTCTAGAAGCTCTGTCTGTTTAACCAGAGGAACACTATCTCAGGCTTCTAGAAGCTCTGTCTGTTTAACCAGAGGAACACGATCTCAGGCTTCTAGAAGCTCTGTCTGTTTAACCAGAGGAACACTATCTCAGGCTTCTAGAAGCTCTGTCTGTTTAACCAGAGGAACACGATCTCAGGCTTCTAGAAGCTCTGTCTGTTTAACCAGAGGAACACTATCTCAGGCTTCTAGAAGAGGACTATAGTGTCTTGGGAGTCAGACTGTTTCTGAGAGACTCTGTCTACCTGGAGCCTGTGTTCTCTATAACCTGTAGAGACTGTCTACCTAGAGCCTGTGTTCTCTAACCCGTAGAGAGAGACTGTCTACCTAGAGCCTGTGTCCTCTATAACCCATAGAGAGAGACTGTCTACCTAGAGCCTGTGTCCTCTATAACCCATAGAGAGAGACTGTCTACCTAGAGCCTGTGTCCTCTAGCTGCGTCAGTCAGTCGGTCTTCCTATTGAAACCTCCATTACAGCCCATCCTTTGTTTTCGTCCGGGCTGGTGGGCATCTGACCCCGAACCCTCATGGAGAAGTTCCAGGCTGGGATGGTCCTAGCGGGGGTGGGGGACGCGCTGGGCTACCGTAAGGGCCGCTGGGAGAGCTGCCCCTCTGGGACACAGATCCAGGAAGAGCTGGCCTCTCTGGGGGGCCTTGGGGCTCTGAAACTGGACCCTGACAACTGGCCCCTCAGTGACGGAGCCCTGATGCACATGACCACCGCTGAGGCCCTCATCACAGGTGAGGACAGGACATACCCACGGAGGTTAGAGGAGGGTGGATGGGTAGATGGGGGTTAGGGGACCTGGAGGGTTAGGGGACATGGAGGGTTAGGGGACCTGGAGGGTTAGGGGACCTGGAGGGTTAGGGGACCTGGAGGGTTAGGGGACCTGGAGGGTTAGTGGACATGGAGGGTTAGTGGACATGGAGGGTTAGGGGACCTGGAGGGTTAGGGGACCTGGAGGGTTAGTGGACATGGAGGGTTAGTGGACCTGGAGGGTTAGGGGACATGGAGGGTTAGGGGACATGGAGGGTTAGGGGACCTGGAGGGTTAGGGGACATGGAGGGTTAGGGGACCTGGAGGGTTAGGGGACATGGAGGGTTGTTGACCATGCGAGAAGGGATGTATAGTAACTAAATAGTAACATTGACCAATCAATAGTACTTCCTCATTGGTTCCAACGATATTATCACTTCATGACCTTCTATGATACTGTGTAAGCCTAGTAAAGGAAACGAGTGAAGGAAACGAGTAAAGGGAACTAAAATAGAATAGCAATAGAATGATTGCCATGCATTGTAGAGCTCTCAGAGACAGTGAGAGCACCAGTAGTTTGGTGTTTCTCTCATTCACACTGACACATTCACTCTCTTACTCTCTTCACCCACCTAAACCTCCTATCTCCTCAATCTCACACACACACCTGTCCAGTCTGATTTTACAGAGAGACGAGAATAGAAGTCTGTGGAAACTCCTAATCACTCAATGGGACATATTTCTTCCGGACAATGCCTGACTGACACCCTAATCCCTATCGCAGTCAGAAATGACTCAGCGCAGGCCGTAATCCCAAACACCTTCACATGTCATCACATCTACCCTTTATCTCTTCATCAGAGGAGGCTAGCCTGCACCCCAGATCTGTTTGTGCTATCTTGCCAACTCCTATGGTCATGGCAATGGAATTAGCAAGACCAGAGGAGTTAATAGTGGTGGAAAAGGTACGCAATTGTCACACTTGAGTAAAAGTAAAGTTACCTTAATAGAAAATGACTCAAGTGAAAGTCACCCAGTAAAATACTACTGGAGTAAAAGTCTAAAAGTATTTGGTTTTAAATATACTTCAGTTTCAAAAATAAATGTATTTGCTAAAATATCAGAGGCAGTAGGGATGTGTGTGAATTAGACCATTGTTCTGTCCTGCTAAGCATTCAAAATGTAAGACTTAAAAAGTAAATCATTTCCTTTTGGAATGTAGTGAAGTAAAAGTTGTCAAATATATAAATAGTAAATTAAAGTACAGACTACTTAAGTAGTACTTTCAAGTATTTTTTTTACTTGAAGTACTTTACACAACTGGGAGTTAGCAAGACAACAGGAACAGATCTGGGACCAGGCTGGAGTTCTATAGGTGGACAGCCTGACAGGACAACACACATGTCACCTACCGACCGCTGGCCTGGACGTCTGGAGCTGCCAGATCAGATAAGTCCAAAATAGACCTAGGGAGGAGAACATGAGCCTGTCCTCGGGCAGAGGAGAACAACAGAGGGACCAGGTCTCATCACATCACAGTGGCTCTCCCCCTTGGGGATGCTGTATGGTATTTGGCCGGTGGATTGTGTTCAAAGCCAGCAGTGTTCCTGTAGAGAGATGACAGCCGTATGGATAAGCCTGCTGCTTAGCCGCATTCCAACAACCAAATGGCACCCTATTCCCTATGTAGTGCACTACTTTAGACCAGGCTCACACTCCATAAGACTCTGGTTAAATGTAGTGCACTATATAAGGAATAGGGTGGAATAGGGGACTCTCCCCAAGTCAGGCCAGAAAACCACCATGAATCACTGACACTGACAGGGGCTGGAAGCAAACAATACAGATCTGATCTATAGCACACATCATGGAGAGGAGGGGAGGGGAGGAGGAGGATGAGAGAGGAGGAGGAGGAGAGAGGAGGTGGGGAGAGGGGGAGAGGAGGAAGAGGAGAGGGGAGGGGAGGAGGAAGAGGAGAGAGAAGGAGGAGGAGGTGGGGAGAGGAGGAGGAGGGGAGGAGGAGGGGAGAGGAGGAGGTGAGGAGAGAGGAGGAGGTGGAGAGGGGAGAGGAGAGGGGAGGATGTGGGGAGAGGAGGGGGGAGGTGGGGAGAGGAGAGGAGGAGGTGGAGAGAGGGGGAGGAGGAGAGAGGAGGAGGGAGGTGGGGAGAGGAGGAGGAGGAGGTGGGGAGAGGAGGAGGAGAGGAGGAGGTGGGGAGGGGAGAGGAGGAGGTGGGGAGGGGAGAGGAGAGAGGAGGAGAGAGGAGAGGAGGAGGTGGGGAGAGGAGAGGAGGAGGTGGGGAGGGGAGAGGAGGAGGAGGGGAGAGGAGGAGGTGGGGAGAGGAGAGGAGGAGGTGGAGAGGGGAGAGGAGGAGGAGAGGGGGGAGTGGAGAGGAGAAGAGGGGAAGGGGGAGGTGGGGAGAGGAGAGGAGGAGGTGGGGAGAGGAGAAGGGGGAGGGGAGGAGAGGGGGAGGTGGGGAGGAGAGGGGGAGGTGGGGAGGAGGAGGTGGGGAGGGGAGGAGTGGAGAGAGGGAGGGAGGAGTGGAGAGGGGAAGGGAGAGGGGAAGGGAGAGGAGAGGGAGAGGTGGGGAGAGGAGAGGAGGAGGTGGAGAGGGGGAGGGGAGGAGTGGAGAGAGGAAGGGAGAGGAGGGGAGGAAGGGAGAGGAGGGGAGGAGTGGAGAGGGGAAGGGAGAGGAGGAGGAGAGGGGGAGGTGGGGAGAGGGTGGAGGGGAGAGGAGGACAGGAAGAGGGAGGAGAGGAGGAGGAAGGAGAGGGAGGAGAGGAGGAGGGAGGACAGGAGGAGGAAGAGAGGAGGAGAGGGGGGAAGAGGGGAGGAAGATTTCAGTTTATCTAGTCTTGGCCCACGCAGGTAAAGGCCTAGGTTATAGACTCTGATCTGGGTCCATATTCACTAAACATCTGAGAGTAGGAGTACTGATGTGGTATCCATGTTTCTTGTTAGATTATAATGAATGGACAGATAGGAAATGATCCTAGATCAGCACTCCTACTCTGAAACGCTTAATACACACTGTCCCTGATCCATATACCACAGGGGACAGAGAGAAGAGGGGGGCTGTCAATGTATCTCTTGGCCCATGCAAGTATAGGCCTCTATTACAGCTAAGGCCGGCCTACGTATCATGAGAACAGTGATTCTGGGCATGTATTTTTAAAGCATCCCAGAGAAGGGTGTTATCTGTCCATGTAATCTTATTCATTATGACCTAACATGGAGAAATGGTCCTAGACCAGTGCTCTTACTCTGAGATGCTTTGTGAATATCAAACCGGATGTGTAACTAAGCATAGGTCAAACAGCAACAGGTACACAACATCAAACCCCTCCTTGATAAAGTAGGGATGTACACAAACCCAATCCGGCTCGAAGGATCATGAAAAAGAGACGGATAGGAACAACTGTGCTGGAACAAGGGGAAAGGGCTTCAGAGATGGTACATCAAGACATGACCGGTTAAATTGCAGACAACTGGTTCTAAACACAGGTTCAGTTCCAACTGGCACCCTTTTCCCATAGTCCACTATTACTGACTATTCCACATGGTGCACTACGTTTGACCCGAGCCAGATGGGCCCTGGTCAGAAGTAATGCACTATAATAGAGGGTGCCATTTAGGAGCCAGACAGTGTAGAGAATAGGGTTCTATTTAGGAGGTAGAGAATAGGGTTCTATTTAGGAGGTAGAGAATAGGGTTCTATTTAGAAGGTAGAGAATAGGGTTCTATTTAGAAGGTAGAGAATAGGGTTCTATTTAGTAGGTAGAGAATAGGGTTCTATTTAGGAGGTAGAGAATAGGGTTCTATTTAGGAGGTAGAGAATAGGGTTCTATTTAGGAGGTAGAGAATAGGGTTCTATTTAGGAGGTAGAGAATAGGGTTCTATTTAGGAGGTAGAGAATAGGGTTCTATTTAGGAGGTAGAGAATAGGGTTCTATTTAGGAGGTAGAGAATAGGGTTCTATTTAGGAGGTAGAGAATAGGGTGATATTTAGGAGGTAGAGAATAGGGTGATATTTAGGAGATAGAGAATTAGGGTGATATTTAGGAGGTAGACAGTGTAGAGAATAGGGTTCTATTTAGAAGGTAGACAATGTAGAGAATAGGGTGATATTTACGAGGTAGAGAATAGGGTGATATTTAGGAGGTAGACAGTGTAGAGAAGAGGGTTCAATTTAGGAGGTAGACAATGTACAGAATAGGGTTCTATTTAGGAGATAGACAGTGTAGAGAAGAAGGTTCAATTTAGGAGGTAGACAGTGTAGAGAATAGGGTTCTATTTAGGAGATAGACAGTGTAGAGAAGAGGGTTCAATTCAGGAGGTAGACAGTGTACAGAATAGGGTTCTATTTAGGAGGTAGACAGTGTACAGAATAGGGTTCTATTTAGGAGGTAGACAGTGTAGAGAAGAGGGTTCTATTTAGGAGGTAGACAGTGTACAGAATAGGGTTCTATTTAGGAGGTAGACAGTGTACAGAATAGGGTTCTATTTAGGAGGTAGACAATGTACAGAATAGGGTTCTATTTAGGAGGTAGACAATGTACAGAATAGGGTTCTATTTAGGAGGTAGACGGTGTAGAGAATAGGGTTCTATTTAGGAGGTAGATGGTGTAGAGAATAGGGTTCTATTTAGGAGGTAGACAGTAGAGAATAGGGTTCTATTTAGGAGGGAGACAGTGTAGAGAATAGGGTTCTATTTAGGAGGGAGACGGTGTAGAGAACAGGGTTCTATTTAGGAGGTAGACAATGTAGAGAATAGGGTTCTATTTAGGAGGTAGACAGTGTAGAGAATAGGGTTCTATTTAGGAGGGAGACGGTGTAGTGAAGGGTATTCACACCGCTTGTCTTGTCTGGTAAACTAGGATGAGAAGGTGGAAGGAATGATTTTCATTCAGATACTTTGACACCAGTAAAATCCCCCATCACTCCTCTTCTTTACTCCCACACTGACTGGAACAGCCCACCCCTCTCTCCCTGACACCGGTCTGGGCCCACTCCTCTCTCCCTCTCCCTGACACCGGTCTGGGCCCACCCCTCTCTCCCTGAAACTGGTCTGGGCCCACCCCTCTCTCCCTGACACCCGTCCGGGCCCACCCCTCTCTCCCTGACACCCGTCTGGGTCCACCCCTCTCTCCCTGACAACCGTCTGGGCCCACCCCTCTCTCCCTGACACGGATCTGGGCCCACCCCTCTCTCCCTGACACCGGTCTGGGCCCACCCCTCTCTCTCTGACACCCGTCTGGGCCCACCCCTCTCTCCCTGACAACCGTCTGGGCCCACCCCTCTCTCCCTGACAGCCGTCTGGGCCCACCTCTCTCTCCCTGACACCCGTCTGGGCCCACCTCTCTCTCCCTGACACCCGTCTGGGCCCACCCCTCTCTCCCTGACACCCGTCTGGGCCCACCCCTCTCTCCCTGACACGCGTCTGGGCCCACCCCTCTCTCCCTGACACCCGTCTGGGCCCACCCCTCTCTCCCTGACACCCATCTGGGCCCACCCCTCTCTCCCTGACACCCGTCTGGGCCCACCCCTCTCTCCCTGACACCGGTCTGGGCCCACTCCTCTCTCCCTGACACCGGTCTGGGCCCACCCCTCTCTCCCTGACACCCATCTGGGCCCACCCCTCTCTCCCTGACACCGGTCTGGGCCCACTCCTCTCTCCCTGACACCGGTCTGGGCCCACCCCTCTCTCCCTGACAACCGTCTGGGCCCACCCCTCTCTCCCTGACAACCGT
Source organism: Oncorhynchus kisutch (assembly GCF_002021735.2). Classification (NCBI taxonomy): domain Eukaryota; kingdom Metazoa; phylum Chordata; class Actinopteri; order Salmoniformes; family Salmonidae; genus Oncorhynchus; species Oncorhynchus kisutch. The sequence goes on along the minus strand of NW_022261982.1, from coordinate 6,358,973 downwards.
CTGGGCCCAGCCCTCTCTCCCTGACACCCGTCTGGGCCCAGCCCTCTCTCCCTGACAACCGTCTGGGCCCACCCCTCTCTCCCTGACACCGGTCTGGGCCCACCCCTCTCTCCCTGACACCCGTCTGGTTCCTCCCTGTCCTGGGTGTGTATCCTGAGTCCCTGAGCCCAAAGCCCTCTGCTCCTGAATCAGAGGTGACAATGACACACACACACCACACAAATGACACACACAAAAGCATATGCACAAACCCATGACTCACACGTGTGGAGACTCCCCCCCCCCAGCAGATCACATGGTATAATCTAAGCACAGCAGGTTGAACATCTAAACATAGACTCTCATCTGGCTGGTACGTCAAACATGCCACAGCCCCCACGGACAGACAGTGTCTGACTCCCAACCACTCTGTGTGTGTGTGTGTGTGTGTGTGTGTGTGTGTGTGTGTGTGTGTGTGTGTGTGTGTGTGTGTGTGTGTGTGTGTGTGTGTGTGTGTGTGTGTGTGTGTGTGTGTGTGTGTGTGTGTGTGTGTGTGTGTGTGTGAGAGAGAGAGAATGTATGTTAACTTTTCACAGTGTGAAGCATAGTTGGCCCTTTGCAAGTGTATTTAATGACAAGCTTCCAGACTGATCGATTTGCAGTTGTTTACTGTGCTGTTGTGTAAACTGTGGTGCGTTAAGTATGCTGTGAGTAAACTGTGGTGCGTTAACTGTGGTGCGGTAACTATGCTGTGTGTAAACTGTGGTGCGGTAACTATGCTGTGTGTAAACTGTGGTGCGTTAACTATGCTGTGTGTAAACTGTGGTGCGGTAACTATGCTGTGTGTAAACTGTGGTGCGTTAACTATGCTGTGTGTAAACTGTGATGTGTTCTGTGTTGTTCCAGACTACTGGTGTTTGGAGGACCTCTACAGGGAGCTGGTCAGGGTGTATGTTGAGGCCATGGTGTCTCTCCAGGGTCGCCCTCCTGACCCAGCCACCGTGGAGGGATGTGCTCACCTCAAACCCAACAACTTCCTGCTTGCCTGGCACACGCCCTTCAATGAGAAAGGTCAGAGGTCACAACAGATGTGTGAGGTCTGATGGTGACATGGTTTAGTAGGGTTCAGTTCAACCTGCACATGTGCAGTCTCTCTCCTTGTCTCTCCAGGTGGTCATTGTTCTGACGGGTTCTCTCCATGTGGTCATTGTTCTGACGGGTTCTCTCCATGTGGTCATTGTTCTGACAGGTTCTCTCCATGTGGTCATTGTTCTGACGGGTTCTCTCCATGTGGTCATTGTTCTGACAGGTTCTCTCCATGTGGTCATTGTTCTGACGGGTTCTCTCCATGTGGTCATTGTTCTGACGGGTTCTCTCCAGGTTCTGGGTTTGGAGCAGCCACCAAGGCCATGTGTGTGGGGATGAAGTACTGGCAGCCTGAGAGGCTGGACAACCTAGTGGAGGTCAGCATTGAGATGGGGCGCATGACCCACAACCACCCTACAGGTACCATACACCATGACCCACAACCACCCTACAGGTACCATGACCCACAACCACCCTACAGGTACCATATACCATGACCCACAACCACTCTACAGGTACCATGACCCACAACCACCCTACAGGTACCATATACCATGACCCATAACCACCCTACAGGTACCACATACCATGACCCACAACCACCCTACAGGTCCCAAATACCATGACCCACAACCACCCTACAGGTACCATATACCATGACACACAACTACCCTACAGGTACCATGACCCACAACCACCGTACAGGTACCATGACCCACAACCACCCTACAGGTCCCATATACTATGACCCATAACCACCCTACAGGTACCATATACCATGACCCACAACCACCCTACAGGTCCCAAATACCATGACCCACAACCACCCTACAGGTACCATATACCATGACCCACAACTACCCTGCAGGTCCCATGACCCACAACCACCCTACAGGTACCATGACCCACAACTACCCTACAGGTACCATGACCCATAACCACCCTACAGGTCCCATATACCATGACCCACAACCACCCTACAGGTACCATATACCATGACCCACAACTACCCTACAGGTACCATACACCATGACCCACAACCACCCTACAGGTACCATGACCCACAACTACCCTACAGGTACCATGACCCACAACTACCCTACAGGTACCATGACCCACAACTACCCTACAGGTACCATGACCCACAACCACCCTACAGGTCCCATATACCATGACCCACAACTACCCTACAGGTACCATGACCCACAACCACCCTACAGGTCCCATATACCATGACCCATAACCACCCTACAGGTCCCATATACCATGACCCACAACCACCCTACAGGTACCATACACCATGACCCACAACCACCCTACAGGTACCATGACCCACAACCACCCTACAGGTCCCATATACCATGACCCACAACCACCCTAAAGGTACCATACACCATGACCCACAACCACCCTACAGGTACCATGACCCACAACTACCCTACAGGTACCATGACCCACAACTACCCTACAGGTACCATGACCCACAACTACCCTACAGGTACCATGACCCACATCTACCCTACAGGTACCATGACCCACAACCACCCTACAGGTCCCATATACCATGACCCACAACTACCCTACAGGTACCATACACCATGACCCACAACCACCCTACAGGTACCATGACCCACAACTACCCTACAGGTACCATGACCCACAACTACCCTACAGGTCCCATATACCATGACCCACAACTACCCTACAGGTACCATGACCCACAACCACCCTACAGGTCCCATATACCATGACCCACAACCACCCTACAGGTACCATATACCATGACCCACAACTACCCTACAGGTACCATACACCATGACCCACAACCACCCTACAGGTACCATGACCCACAACTACCCTACAGGTACCATGACCCACAACTACCCTACAGGTACCATGACCTACAAACACCCTACAGGTCCCATATACCATGACCCACAACTATCCTACAGGTACCATGACCCACAACCACCCAACAGGTCTCATATACCATGACCCATAACCACCCTACAGGTCCCATATACCATGACCCACAACTACCCTACAGGTACCATGACCCACAACCACCCAACAGGTCTCATATACCATGACCCATAACCACCCTACAGGTCCCATACACCATGACCCACAACAACCCTACAGGTACCATGACCCACAACTACCCTACAGGTACCATGACCCACAACTACCCTACAGGTACCATGACCCACAACTACCCTACAGGTACCATGACCCACAACTACCCTACAGGTACCATGACCCACAACCACCCTACAGGTCCCATATATCATGACCCACAACTACCCTACAGGTACCATGACCCACAACCACCCTACAGGTCCCATATACCATGACCCATAACCACCCTACAGGTACCATATACCATGACCCACAACCACCCTACAGGTCCCATATACCATGACCCGCAACCACCCTACAGGTACCATATACCATGACCCACAACTACCCTACAGGTACCATGACCCACAACTACCCTACAGGTATCATGACCCACAACTACCCTACAGGTACCATGACCCACAACTACCCTACAGGTACCATGACCCACAACTACCCTACAGGTACCATGACCCACAACCACCCTACAGGTCCCATATATCATGACCCACAACTACCCTACAGGTACCATGACCCACAACCACCCTACAGGTCCCATATACCATGACCCATAACCACCCTACAGGTACCATATACCATGACCCACAACCACCCTACAGGTCCCATATACCATGACCCACAACCACCCTACAGGTACCATATACCATGACCCACAACTACCCTACAGGTACCATGACCCACAACTACCCTACAGGTATCATGACCCACAACCACCCTACAGGTCCCATGACCCACAACCACCCTACAGGTCCCATATACCATGACCCACAACCACCCTACAGGTACCATATACCATGACCCACAACTACCCTACAGGTACCATACACCATGACCCACAACCACCCTACAGGTACCATGACCCACAACTACCCTACAGGTACCATGACCCACAACTACCCTACAGGTACCATGACCCACAACTACCCTACAGGTCCCATATACCATGACCCACAACTACCCTACAGGTAACATGACCCACAACCACCCTACAGGTCCCATATACCATGACCCACAACCACCCTACAGGTACCATATACCATGACCCACAACCACCCTACAGGTACCATATACCATGACCCACAACTACCCTACAGGTACCATACACCATGACCCACAACCACCCTACAGGTACCATGACCCACAACTACCCTACAGGTACCATGACCCACAACTACCCTACAGGTACCATGACCCACAACCACCCTACAGGTCCCATATACCATGACCCACAACTACCCTACAGGTACCATGACCCACAACCACCCAACAGGTCTCATATACCATGACCCAAAACCACCCTACAGGTCCCATATACCATGACCCACAACCACCCTACAGGTACCATACACCATGACCCACATCCACCCTACAGGTACCATGACCCACAACCACCCTACAGGTCCCATATACCATGACCCACAACCACCCTACAGGTACCATGACCCACAACCACCCTACAGGTACCATGACCCACAACTACCCTACAGGTACCATGACCCACAACTACCCTACAGGTCCCATATACCATGACCCACAACTACCCTACTGGTACCATGACCCACAACCACCCTACAGGTCCCATATACCATGACCCACAACCACCCTACAGGTACCATATACCATGACCCACAACCACCCTACAGGTACCATATACCATGACCCACAACTACCCTACAGGTACCATACACCATGACCCACAACCACCCTACAGGTACCATGACCCACAACTACCCTACAGGTACCATGACCCACAACTACCCTACAGGTACCATGACCCACAACTGCCCTACAGGTACCATGACCCACAACCACCCTACAGGTCCCATATACCATGACCCACAACTACCCTACAGGTACCATGACCCACAACCACCCAACAGGTCTCATATACCATGACCCATAACCACCCTACAGGTCCCATATACCATGACCCACAACCACCCTACAGGTACCATACACCATGACCCACATCCACCCTACAGGTACCATGACCCACGACCACCCTACAGGTCCCATATACCATGACCCACAACCACCCTACAGGTACCATACACCATGACCCACAACCACCCTACAGGTACCATGACCCACAACTACCCTACAGGTACCATGACCCACAACTACCCTACAGGTACCATGACCCACAACTACCCTACAGGTACCATGACCCACAACCACCCTACAGGTCCCATATACCATGACCCATAACCACCCTACAGGTACCATATACCATGACCCACAACCACCCTACAGGTCCCATATACCATGACCCACAACCACCCTACAGGTACCATATACCATGACCCACAACTACCCTGCAGGTCCCATGACCCACAACCACCCTACAGGTACCATGACCCACAACTACCCTACAGGTACCATGACCCACAACCACCCTACAGGTCCCATATACCATGACCCACAACCACCCTACAGGTACCATATACCATGACCCACAACTACCCTACAGGTACCATACACCATGACCCACAACCACCCTACAGGTACCATGACCCACAACTACCCTACAGGTACCATGACCCATAACTACCCTACAGGTACCATGACCCACAACTACCCTACAGGTACCATTACCCACAACCACCCTACAGGTCCCATATACCATGACCCATAACCACCCTACAGGTCCCATATACCATGACCCACAACCACCCTACAGGTACCATACACCATGACCCACAACCACCCTACAGGTACCATGACCCACAACCACCCTACAGGTCCCATATACCATGACCAACAACCACCCTACAGGTACCATACACCATGACCCACAACCACCCTACAGGTACCATGACCCACAACTACCCTACAGGTACCATGACCCACAACTACCCTACAGGTACCATGACCCACAACTACCCTCCAGGTACCATGACCCACAACTACCCTACAGGTACCATGACCCACAACCACCCTACAGGTCCCATATACCATGACCCACAACTACCCTACAGGTACCATGACCCACAACCACCCTACAGGTCCCATATACCATGACCCATAACCACCCTACAGGTACCATATACCATGACCCACAACCACCCTACAGGTCCCATATACCATGACCCACAACCACCCTACAGGTCCCATATACCATGACCCACAACCACCCTACAGGTACCATATACCATGACCCACAACTACCCTACAGGTACCATACACCATGACCCACAACCACCCTACAGGTACCATGACCCACAAACTACCCTACAAGTACTATGACCCACAACTACCCTACAGGTACCATGACCCACAACCACCCTACAGGTCCCATATACCATGACCCATAACCACCCTACAGGTCCCATATACCATGACCCACAACCACCCTACAGGTACCATGTACCATGACCCACAACTACCCTACAGGTACCATGACCCACAACTACCCTACAGGTACCATGACCCACAACCACCCTACAGGTCCCATATACCATGACCCACAACTACCCTACAGGTACCATGACCCACAACCACCCTACAGGTCCCATATACCATGACCAACAACCACCCTACAGGTACCATACACCATGACCCACAACCACCCTACAGGTACCATGACCCACAACTACCCTACAGGTACCATGACCCACAACTACCCTACAGGTACCATGACCCACAACTACCCTCCAGGTACCATGACCCACAACTACCCTACAGGTACCATGACCCACAACCACCCTACAGGTCCCATATACCATGACCCACAACTACCCTACAGGTACCATGACCCACAACCACCCTACAGGTCCCATATACCATGACCCATAACCACCCTACAGGTACCATATACCATGACCCACAACCACCCTACAGGTCCCATATACCATGACCCACAACCACCCTACAGGTCCCATATACCATGACCCACAACCACCCTACAGGTACCATATACCATGACCCACAACTACCCTACAGGTACCATACACCATGACCCACAACCACCCTACAGGTACCATGACCCACAACTACCCTACAAGTACTATGACCCACAACTACCCTACAGGTACCATGACCCACAACCACCCTACAGGTCCCATATACCATGACCCATAACCACCCTACAGGTCCCATATACCATGACCCACAACCACCCTACAGGTACCATGTACCATGACCCACAACTACCCTGCAGGTCCCATGACCCACAACCACCCTACAGGTACCATGACCCACAACCACCCTACAGGTACCATGACCCACAACCACCCTACAGGTACCATGACCCACAACTACCCTACAGGTACCATGACCCACAACTACCCTACAGGTACCATGACCCACAACCACCCTACAGGTCCCATATACCATGACCCACAACTACCCTACAGGTACCATGACCCACAACCACCCTACAGGTACCATATACCATGACCCACAACCACCCTACAGGTACCATACACCATGACCCACAACCACCCTACAGGTACCATGACCCACAACTACCCTACAGGTACCATGACCCACAACCACCCTACAGGTACCATATACCATGACCCATAACCACCCTACAGGTACCATATACCCATGACCCACAACCACCCTACAGGTACCATGACCCATAACCACCCTACAGGTACCATATACCATGACCCACAACCACCCTACAGGTACCATACACCATGACCCACAACCACCCTACAGGTACCATGACCCACAACTACCCTACAGGTACCATGACCCACAACCACCCTACAGGTACCATATACCATGACCCACAACTACCCTACAGGTACCATACACCATGACCCACAACCACCCTACAGGTACCATGACCCACAACTACCCTACAGGTACCATGACCCACAACTACCCTACAGGTACCATGACCCACAACTACCCTACAGGTACCATGACCCACAACCACCCTACAGGTCCCATATACCATGACCCACAACTACCCTACAGGTACCATGACCCACAACCACCCTACAGGTACCATATACCATGACCCACAACCACCCTACAGGTACCATATACCATGACCCACAACCACCCTACAGGTACCATACACCATGACCCACAACCACCCTACAGGTACCATATACCATGACCCACAACCACCCTACAGGTACCATACACCATGACCCACAACCACCCTACAGGTACTATGACCCACAACCACCCTACAGGTACCATGACCCACAACTACCCTACAGGTACCATGGCCCACAACTACCCTACAGGTACCATGACCCACAACCACCCTACAGGTACCATGACCCACAACCACCCTACAGGTCCCATATACCATGACCCACAACCACCCTACAGGTACCATGACCCACAACCACCCTACAGGTACCATGACCCACAACTACCCTACAGGTACCATGACCCACAACTACCCTACAGGTACCATGACCCACAACTACCCTACAGGTCCCATATACCATGACCCACAACTACCCTACAGGTACCATGACCCACAACTACCCTACAGGTACCATGACCCACAACTACCCTACAGGTACCATGACCCACAACTACCCTACAGGTCCCATATACCATGACCCACAACTACCCTACAGGTACCATGACCCACAACCACCCTACAGGTCCCATATACCATGACCCACAACCACCCTACAGGTACCATATACCATGACCCACAACTACCCTACAGGTACCATACACCATGACCCACAACCACCCTACAGGTACCATGACCCACAACTACCCTACAGGTACCATGACCCACAACTACCCTACAGGTACCATGACCCACAACTACCCTACAGGTACCATGACCCACAACCACCCTACAGGTCCCATATACCATGACCCACAACTACCCTACAGGTACCATGACCCACAACCACCCAACAGGTCTCATATACCATGACCCATAACCACCCTACAGGTCCCATATACCATGACCCACAACCACCCTACAGGTACCATGACCCACAACTACCCTACAGGTACCATGACCCACAACTACCCTACAGGTACCATGACCCACAACCACCCTACAGGTCCCATATACCATGACCCATAACCACCCTACAGGTACCATATACCATGACCCACAACCACCCTACAGGTCCCATATACCATGACCCACAACCACCCTACAGGTACCATATACCATGACCCACAACTACCCTGCAGGTCCCATGACCCACAACCACCCTACAGGTACCATGACCCACAACTACCCTACAGGTACCATGACCCACAACCACCCTACAGGTCCCATATACCATGACCCACAACCACCCTACAGGTACCATATACCATGACCCACAACTACCCTACAGGTACCATGACCCACAACTGCCCTACAGGTACCATGACCCACAACCACCCTACAGGTCCCATATACCATGACCCACAACTACCCTACAGGTACCATGACCCACAACCACCCAACAGGTCTCATATACCATGACCCATAACCACCCTACAGGTCCCATATACCATGACCCACAACCACCCTACAGGTACCATACACCATGACCCACATCCACCCTACAGGTACCATGACCCACGACCACCCTACAGGTCCCATATACCATGACCCACAACCACCCTACAGGTACCATACACCATGACCCACAACCACCCTACAGGTACCATGACCCACAACTACCCTACAGGTACCATGACCCACAACTACCCTACAGGTACCATGACCCACAACTACCCTACAGGTACCATGACCCACAACCACCCTACAGGTCCCATATACCATGACCCATAACCACCCTACAGGTACCATATACCATGACCCACAACCACCCTACAGGTCCCATATACCATGACCCACAACCACCCTACAGGTACCATATACCATGACCCACAACTACCCTGCAGGTCCCATGACCCACAACCACCCTACAGGTACCATGACCCACAACTACCCTACAGGTACCATGACCCACAACCACCCTACAGGTCCCATATACCATGACCCACAACCACCCTACAGGTACCATATACCATGACCCACAACTACCCTACAGGTACCATACACCATGACCCACAACCACCCTACAGGTACCATGACCCACAAACTACCCTACAGGTACCATGACCCATAACTACCCTACAGGTACCATGACCCACAACTACCCTACAGGTACCATTACCCACAACCACCCTACAGGTCCCATATACCATGACCCATAACCACCCTACAGGTCCCATATACCATGACCCACAACCACCCTACAGGTACCATACACCATGACCCACAACCACCCTACAGGTACCATGACCCACAACCACCCTACAGGTCCCATATACCATGACCAACAACCACCCTACAGGTACCATACACCATGACCCACAACCACCCTACAGGTACCATGACCCACAACTACCCTACAGGTACCATGACCCACAACTACCCTACAGGTACCATGACCCACAACTACCCTCCAGGTACCATGACCCACAACTACCCTACAGGTACCATGACCCACAACCACCCTACAGGTCCCATATACCATGACCCACAACTACCCTACAGGTACCATGACCCACAACCACCCTACAGGTCCCATATACCATGACCCATAACCACCCTACAGGTACCATATACCATGACCCACAACCACCCTACAGGTCCCATATACCATGACCCACAACCACCCTACAGGTCCCATATACCATGACCCACAACCACCCTACAGGTACCATATACCATGACCCACAACTACCCTACAGGTACCATACACCATGACCCACAACCACCCTACAGGTACCATGACCCACAACTACCCTACAAGTACTATGACCCACAACTACCCTACAGGTACCATGACCCACAACCACCCTACAGGTCCCATATACCATGACCCATAACCACCCTACAGGTCCCATATACCATGACCCACAACCACCCTACAGGTACCATGTACCATGACCCACAACTACCCTACAGGTACCATGACCCACAACTACCCTACAGGTACCATGACCCACAACCACCCTACAGGTCCCATATACCATGACCCACAACTACCCTACAGGTACCATGACCACAACCACCCTACAGGTCCCATATACCATGACCAACAACCACCCTACAGGTACCATACACCATGACCCACAACCACCCTACAGGTACCATGACCCACAACTACCCTACAGGTACCATGACCCACAACTACCCTACAGGTACCATGACCCACAACTACCCTCCAGGTACCATGACCCACAACTACCCTACAGGTACCATGACCCACAACCACCCTACAGGTCCCATATACCATGACCCACAACTACCCTACAGGTACCATGACCCACAACCACCCTACAGGTCCCATATACCATGACCCATAACCACCTACAGGTACCATATACCATGACCCACAACCACCCTACAGGTCCCATATACCATGACCCACAACCACCCTACAGGTCCCATATACCATGACCCACAACCACCCTACAGGTACCATATACCATGACCCACAACTACCCTACAGGTACCATACACCATGACCCACAACCACCCTACAGGTACCATGACCCACAACTACCCTACAAGTACTATGACCCACAACTACCCTACAGGTACCATGACCCACAACCACCCTACAGGTCCCATATACCATGACCCATAACCACCCTACAGGTCCCATATACCATGACCCACAACCACCCTACAGGTACCATGTACCATGACCCACAACTACCCTGCAGGTCCCATGACCCACAACCACCCTACAGGTACCATGACCCACAACCACCCTACAGGTACCATGACCCACAACCACCCTACAGGTACCATGACCCACAACTACCCTACAGGTACCATGACCCACAACTACCCTACAGGTACCATGACCCACAACCACCCTACAGGTCCCATATACCATGACCCACAACTACCCTACAGGTACCATGACCCACAACCACCCTACAGGTACCATATACCATGACCCACAACCACCCTACAGGTACCATACACCATGACCCACAACCACCCTACAGGTACCATGACCCACAACTACCCTACAGGTACCATGACCCACAACCACCCTACAGGTACCATATACCATGACCCATAACCACCCTACAGGTACCATATACCCATGACCCACAACCACCCTACAGGTACCATGACCCATAACCACCCTACAGGTACCATATACCATGACCCACAACCACCCTACAGGTACCATACACCATGACCCACAACCACCCTACAGGTACCATGACCCACAACTACCCTACAGGTACCATGACCCACAACCACCCTACAGGTACCATATACCATGACCCACAACTACCCTACAGGTACCATACACCATGACCCACAACCACCCTACAGGTACCATGACCCACAACTACCCTACAGGTACCATGACCCACAACTACCCTACAGGTACCATGACCCACAACTACCCTACAGGTACCATGACCCACAACCACCCTACAGGTCCCATATACCATGACCCACAACTACCCTACAGGTACCATGACCCACAACCACCCTACAGGTACCATATACCATGACCCACAACCACCCTACAGGTACCATATACCATGACCCACAACCACCCTACAGGTACCATACACCATGACCCACAACCACCCTACAGGTACCATATACCATGACCCACAACCACCCTACAGGTACCATACACCATGACCCACAACCACCCTACAGGTACTATGACCCACAACCACCCTACAGGTACCATGACCCACAACTACCCTACAGGTACCATGGCCCACAACTACCCTACAGGTACCATGACCCACAACCACCCTACAGGTACCATGACCCACAACCACCCTACAGGTCCCATATACCATGACCCACAACCACCCTACAGGTACCATGACCCACAACCACCCTACAGGTACCATGACCCACAACTACCCTACAGGTACCATGACCCACAACTACCCTACAGGTACCATGACCCACAACTACCCTACAGGTCCCATATACCATGACCCACAACTACCCTACAGGTACCATGACCCACAACTACCCTACAGGTACCATGACCCACAACTACCCTACAGGTACCATGACCCACAACTACCCTACAGGTCCCATATACCATGACCCACAACTACCCTACAGGTACCATGACCCACAACCACCCTACAGGTCCCATATACCATGACCCACAACCACCCTACAGGTACCATATACCATGACCCACAACTACCCTACAGGTACCATACACCATGACCCACAACCACCCTACAGGTACCATGACCCACAACTACCCTACAGGTACCATGACCCACAACTACCCTACAGGTACCATGACCCACAACTACCCTACAGGTACCATGACCCACAACCACCCTACAGGTCCCATATACCATGACCCACAACTACCCTACAGGTACCATGACCCACAACCACCCAACAGGTCTCATATACCATGACCCATAACCACCCTACAGGTCCCATATACCATGACCCACAACCACCCTACAGGTACCATGACCCACAACTACCCTACAGGTACCATGACCCACAACTACCCTACAGGTACCATGACCCACAACCACCCTACAGGTCCCATATACCATGACCCATAACCACCCTACAGGTACCATATACCATGACCCACAACCACCCTACAGGTCCCATATACCATGACCCACAACCACCCTACAGGTACCATATACCATGACCCACAACTACCCTGCAGGTCCCATGACCCACAACCACCCTACAGGTACCATGACCCACAACTACCCTACAGGTACCATGACCCACAACCACCCTACAGGTCCCATATACCATGACCCACAACCACCCTACAGGTACCATATACCATGACCCACAACTACCCTACAGGTACCATATACCATGACCCACAACCACCCTACAGGTACCATGACCCACAACTACCCTACAGGTACCATGACCCACAACTACCCTACAGGTACCATGACCCACAACTACCCTACAGGTACCATTACCCACAACCACCCTACAGGTCCCATATACCATGACCCATAACCACCCTACAGGTCCCATATACCATGACCCACAACCACCCTACAGGTACCATACACCATGACCCACAACCACCCTACAGGTACCATGACCCACAACCACCCTACAGGTCCCATATACCATGACCAACAACCACCCTACAGGTACCATACACCATGACCCACAACCACCCTACAGGTACCATGACCCACAACTACCCTACAGGTACCATGACCCACAACTACCCTACAGGTACCATGACCCACAACTACCCTCCAGGTACCATGACCCACAACTACCCTACAGGTACCATGACCCACAACCACCCTACAGGTCCCATATACCATGACCCACAACTACCCTACAGGTACCATGACCCACAACCACCCTACAGGTCCCATATACCATGACCCATAACCACCCTACAGGTACCATATACCATGACCCACAACCACCCTACAGGTCCCATATACCATGACCCACAACCACCCTACAGGTCCCATATACCATGACCCACAACCACCCTACAGGTACCATATACCATGACCCACAACTACCCTACAGGTCCCATATACCATGACCCACAACTACCCTACAGGTACCATGACCCACAACCACCCTACAGGTCCCATATACCATGACCCACAACCACCCTACAGGTACCATATACCATGACCCACAACTACCCTACAGGTACCATACACCATGACCCACAACCACCCTACAGGTACCATGACCCACAACTACCCTACAGGTACCATGACCCACAACTACCCTACAGGTACCATGACCTACAAACACCCTACAGGTCCCATATACCATGACCCACAACTATCCTACAGGTACCATGACCCACAACCACCCAACAGGTCTCATATACCATGACCCATAACCACCCTACAGGTCCCATATACCATGACCCACAACTACCCTACAGGTACCATGACCCACAACCACCCAACAGGTCTCATATACCATGACCCATAACCACCCTACAGGTCCCATACACCATGACCCACAACCACCCTACAGGTACCATGACCCACAACTACCCTACAGGTACCATGACCCACAACTACCCTACAGGTACCATGACCCACAACTACCCTACAGGTACCATGACCCACAACTACCCTACAGGTACCATGACCCACAACCACCCTACAGGTCCCATATATCATGACCCACAACTACCCTACAGGTACCATGACCCACAACCACCCTACAGGTCCCATATACCATGACCCATAACCACCCTACAGGTACCATATACCATGACCCACAACCACCCTACAGGTCCCATATACCATGACCCGCAACCACCCTACAGGTACCATATACCATGACCCACAACTACCCTACTGGTACCATGACCCACAACTACCCTACAGGTATCATGACCCACAACTACCCTACAGGTACCATGACCCACAACTACCCTACAGGTACCATGACCCACAACTACCCTACAGGTACCATGACCCACAACCACCCTACAGGACCCATATATCATGACCCACAACTACCCTACAGGTACCATGACCCACAACCACCCTACAGGTCCCATATACCATGACCCATAACCACCCTACAGGTACCATATACCATGACCCACAACCACCCTACAGGTCCCATATACCATGACCCACAACCACCCTACAGGTACCATATACCATGACCCACAACTACCCTACAGGTACCATGACCCACAACTACCCTACAGGTATCATGACCCACAACCACCCTACAGGTCCCATGACCCACAACCACCCTACAGGTCCCATATACCATGACCCACAACCACCCTACAGGTACCATATACCATGACCCACAACTACCCTACAGGTACCATACACCATGACCCACAACCACCCTACAGGTACCATGACCCACAACTACCCTACAGGTACCATGACCCACAACTACCCTACAGGTACCATGACCCACAACTACCCTACAGGTCCCATATACCATGACCCACAACTACCCTACAGGTACCATGACCCACAACCACCCTACAGGTCCCATATACCATGACCCACAACCACCCTACAGGTACCATATACCATGACCCACAACTACCCTACAGGTACCATACACCATGACCCACAACCACCCTACAGGTACCATGACCCACAACTACCCTACAGGTACCATGACCCACAACTACCCTACAGGTACCATGACCCACAACTACCCTACAGGTACCATGACCCACAACCACCCTACAGGTCCCATATACCATGACCCACAACTACCCTACAGGTACCATGACCCACAACCACCCAACAGGTCTCATATACCATGACCCACAACCACCCTACAGGTCCCATATACCATGACCCACAACCACCCTACAGGTACCATGACCCACAACCACCCTACAGGTACCATGACCCACAACTACCCTACAGGTACCATGACCCACAACTACCCTACAGGTACCATGACCCACAACTACCCTACAGGTCCCATATACCATGACCCACAACTACCCTACAGGTACCATGACCCACAACCACCCTACAGGTACCATGACCCACAACCACCCAACAGGTCTCATATACCATGACCCACAACTACCCTACAGGTACCATGACCCACAACCACCCAACAGGTCTCATATACCATGACCCACAACCACCCTACAGGTACCATACACCATGACCCACATCCACCCTACAGGTACCATGACCCACAACCACCCTACAGGTCCCATATACCATGACCCACAACCACCCTACAGGTACCATGACCCACAACCACCCTACAGGTACCATGACCCACAACTACCCTACAGGTACCATGACCCACAACTACCCTACAGGTACCATGACCCACAACCACCCTACAGGTACCATGACCCACAACTACCCTACAGGTACCATGACCCACAACTACCCTACAGGTACCATGACCCACAACCACCCTACAGGTCCCATATACCATGACCCACAACTACCCTACAGGTACCATGACCCACAACCACCCAACAGGTCTCATATACCATGACCCATAACCACCCTACAGGTCCCATATACCATGACCCACAACCACCCTACAGGTACCATACATCATGACCCACATCCACCCTACAGGTACCATAACCCACGACCACCCTACAGGTCCCATATACCATGACCCACAACCACCCTACAGGTACCATACACCATGACCCACAACCACCCTACAGGTACCATGACCCACAACTACCCTACAGGTACCATGACCCACAACTACCCTACAGGTACCATGACCCACAACTACCCTACAGGTACCATGACCCACAACCACCCTACAGGTCCCATATACCATGACCCATAACCACCCTACAGGTACCATATACCATGACCCACAACCACCCTACAGGTCCCATATACCATGACCCACAACCACCCTACAGGTACCATATACCATGACCCACAACTACCCTGCAGGTCCCATGACCCACAACCACCCTACAGGTACCATGACCCACAACTACCCTACAGGTACCATGACCCACAACCACCCTACAGGTCCCATATACCATGACCCACAACCACCCTACAGGTACCATATACCATGACCCACAACTACCCTACAGGTACCATGACCCACAACCACCCTACAGGTACCATGACCCACAACTACCCTACAGGTACCATGACCCACAACTACCCTACAGGTACCATTACCCACAACCACCCTACAGGTCCCATATACCATGACCCATAACCACCCTACAGGTCCCATATACCATGACCCACAACCACCCTACAGGTACCATACACCATGACCCACAACCACCCTACAGGTACCATGACCCACAACCACCCTACAGGTCCCATATACCATGACCAACAACCACCCTACAGGTACCATACACCATGACCCACAACCACCCTACAGGTACCATGACCCACAACTACCCTACAGGTACCATGACCCACAACTACCCTACAGGTACCATGACCCACAACTACCCTCCAGGTACCATGACCCACAACTACCCTACAGGTACCATGACCCACAACCACCCTACAGGTCCCATATACCATGACCCACAACTACCCTACAGGTACCATGACCCACAACCACCCTACAGGTCCCATATACCATGACCCATAACCACCCTACAGGTACCATATACCATGACCCACAACCACCCTACAGGTCCCATATACCATGACCCACAACCACCCTACAGGTCCCATATACCATGACCCACAACCACCCTACAGGTCCCATATACCATGACCCACAACTACCCTACAGGTACCATGACCCACAACCACCCAACAGGTCTCATATACCATGACCCATAACCACCCTACAGGTCCCATATACCATGACCCACAACCACCCTACAGGTACCATACACCATGACCCACATCCACCCTACAGGTACCATGACCCACAACTACCCTACAGGTACCATGACCCACAACCACCCTACAGGTCCCATATACCATGACCCACAACTACCCTACAGGTACCATGACCCACAACCACCCAACAGGTCTCATATACCATGACCCACAACCACCCTACAGGTCCCATATACCATGACCCACAACCACCCTACAGGTACCATGACCCACAACCACCCTACAGGTACCATGACCCACAACTACCCTACAGGTACCATGACCCACAACTACCCTACAGGTACCATGACCCACAACTACCCTACAGGTCCCATATACCATGACCCACAACTACCCTACAGGTACCATGACCCACAACCACCCTACAGGTACCATGACCCACAACCACCCAACAGGTCTCATATACCATGACCCACAACTACCCTACAGGTACCATGACCCACAACCACCCAACAGGTCTCATATACCATGACCCACAACCACCCTACAGGTACCATACACCATGACCCACATCCACCCTACAGGTACCATGACCCACAACCACCCTACAGGTCCCATATACCATGACCCACAACCACCCTACAGGTACCATGACCCACAACCACCCTACAGGTACCATGACCCACAACTACCCTACAGGTACCATGACCCACAACTACCCTACAGGTACCATGACCCACAACCACCCTACAGGTACCATGACCCACAACTACCCTACAGGTACCATGACCCACAACTACCCTACAGGTACCATGACCCACAACCACCCTACAGGTCCCATATACCATGACCCACAACTACCCTACAGGTACCATGACCCACAACCACCCAACAGGTCTCATATACCATGACCCATAACCACCCTACAGGTCCCATATACCATGACCCACAACCACCCTACAGGTACCATACACCATGACCCACATCCACCCTACAGGTACCATAACCCACGACCACCCTACAGGTCCCATATACCATGACCCACAACCACCCTACAGGTACCATACACCATGACCCACAACCACCCTACAGGTACCATGACCCACAACTACCCTACAGGTACCATGACCCACAACTACCCTACAGGTACCATGACCCACAACTACCCTACAGGTACCATGACCCACAACCACCCTACAGGTCCCATATACCATGACCCATAACCACCCTACAGGTACCATATACCATGACCCACAACCACCCTACAGGTCCCATATACCATGACCCACAACCACCCTACAGGTACCATATACCATGACCCACAACTACCCTGCAGGTCCCATGACCCACAACCACCCTACAGGTACCATGACCCACAACTACCCTACAGGTACCATGACCCACAACCACCCTACAGGTCCCATATACCATGACCCACAACCACCCTACAGGTACCATATACCATGACCCACAACTACCCTACAGGTACCATGACCCACAACCACCCTACAGGTACCATGACCCACAACTACCCTACAGGTACCATGACCCACAACTACCCTACAGGTACCATTACCCACAACCACCCTACAGGTCCCATATACCATGACCCATAACCACCCTACAGGTACCATATACCATGACCCACAACCACCCTACAGGTCCCATATACCATGACCCACAACCACCCTACAGGTCCCATATACCATGACCCACAACCACCCTACAGGTCCCATATACCATGACCCACAACTACCCTACAGGTACCATGACCCACAACCACCCAACAGGTCTCATATACCATGACCCATAACTACCCTACAGGTCCCATATACCATGACCCACAACCACCCTACAGGTACCATACACCATGACCCACATCCACCCTACAGGTACCATGACCCACGACCACCCTACAGGTCCCATATACCATGACCCACAACCACCCTACAGGTACCATACACCATGACCCACAACCACCCTACAGGTACCATGACCCACAACTACCCTACAGGTACCATGACCCACAACTACCCTACAGGTACCATGACCCACAACTACCCTACAGGTACCATGACCCACAACCACCCTACAGGTCCCATATACCATGACCCATAACCACCCTACAGGTACCATATACCATGACCCACAACCACCCTACAGGTCCCATATACCATGACCCACAACCACCCTACAGGTCCCATATACCATGACCCATAACCACCCTACAGGTACCATATACCATGACCCACAACCACCCTACAGGTCCCATATACCATGACCCACAACCACCCTACAGGTACCATATACCATGACCCACAACTACCCTGCAGGTCCCATGACCCACAACCACCCTACAGGTACCATGACCCACAACTACCCTACAGGTACCATGACCCACAACCACCCTACAGGTCCCATATACCATGACCCACAACCACCCTACAGGTACCATATACCATGACCCACAACTACCCTACAGGTACCATGACCCACAACCACCCTACAGGTACCATGACCCACAACTACCCTACAGGTACCATGACCCACAACTACCCTACAGGTACCATGACCCACAACTACCCTACAGGTACCATTACCCACAACCACCCTACAGGTCCCATATACCATGACCCATAACCACCCTACAGGTCCCATATACCATGACCCACAACCACCCTACAGGTACCATACACCATGACCCACAACCACCCTACAGGTACCATGACCCACAACCACCCTACAGGTCCCATATACCATGACCAACAACCACCCTACAGGTACCATACACCATGACCCACAACCACCCTACAGGTACCATGACCCACAACTACCCTACAGGTACCATGACCCACAACTACCCTACAGGTACCATGACCCACAACTACCCTCCAGGTACCATGACCCACAACTACCCTACAGGTACCATGACCCACAACCACCCTACAGGTCCCATATACCATGACCCACAACTACCCTACAGGTACCATGACCCACAACCACCCTACAGGTCCCATATACCATGACCCATAACCACCCTACAGGTACCATATACCATGACCCACAACCACCCTACAGGTCCCATATACCATGACCCACAACCACCCTACAGGTCCCATATACCATGACCCACAACCACACTACAGGTACCATATACCATGACCCACAACTACCCTACAGGTACCATACACCATGACCCACAACCACCCTACAGGTACCATGACCCACAACTACCCTACAAGTACTATGACCCACAACTACCCTACAGGTACCATGACCCACAACCACCCTACAGGTCCCATATACCATGACCCACAACTACCCTACAGGTACCATGACCCACAACCACCCTACAGGTCCCATATACCATGACCCATAACCACCCTACAGGTCCCATATACCATGACCCACAACCACCCTACAGGTACCATATACCATGACCCACAACTACCCTGCAGGTCCCATGACCCACAACCACCCTACAGGTACCATGACCCACAACCACCCTACAGGTACCATGACCCACAACTACCCTACAGGTACCATGACCCACAACTACCCTACAGGTACCATGACCCACAACCACCCTACAGGTCCCATATACCATGACCCACAACTACCCTACAGGTACCATGACCCACAACCACCCTACAGGTACCATATACCATGACCCATAACCACCCTACAGGTACCATATACCCATGACCCACAACCACCCTACAGGTACCATGACCCATAACCACCCTACAGGTACCATATACCATGACCCACAACCACCCTACAGGTACCATACACCATGACCCACAACCACCCTACAGGTACCATGACCCACAACTACCCTACAGGTACCATGACCCACAACCACCCTACAGGTACCATATACCATGACCCACAACTACCCTACAGGTACCATACACCATGACCCACAACCACCCTACAGGTACCATGACCCACAACTACCCTACAGGTACCATGACCCACAACTACCCTACAGGTACCATGACCCACAACTACCCTACAGGTACCATGACCCACAACCACCCTACAGGTCCCATATACCATGACCCACAACCACCCTACAGGTACCATATACCATGACCCACAACCACCCTACAGGTACCATACACCATGACCCACAACCACCCTACAGGTACCATATACCATGACCCACAACCACCCTACAGGTACCATACACCATGACCCACAACCACCCTACAGGTACTATGACCCACAACCACCCTACAGGTACCATGACCCACAACTACCCTACAGGTACCATGGCCCACAACTACCCTACAGGTACCATGACCCACAACCACCCTACAGGTACCATACACCATGACCCACAACCACCCTACAGGTACCATACACCATGACCCACAACCACCCTACAGGTACCATGACCCACAACCACCCTACATATACCATGACCCACAACCACCCTACAGGTACCATACACCATGACCCACAACCACCCTACAGGTACCATGACCCACAACTACCCTACAGGTACCATGACCCACAACCACCCTACAGGTACCATACACCATGACCCACAACCACCCTACAGGTACCATACACCATGACCCACAACCACCCTACAGGTACCATGACCCACAACTACCCTACAGGTACTATGACCCACAACCACCCTACAGGTACCATACACCATGACCCACAACTACCCTACAGGTACCATGACCCACAACTACCCTACAGGTACCATGACCCACAACCACCCTACATGTACCATATACCATGACCCACAACTACCCTACAGGTACCATGACCCACAACCACCCTACAGGTACCATACACCATGACCCACAACCACCCTACAGGTACCATGACCCACAACCACCCTACAGGTACCATGACCCACAACCCCCCTACAGGTACCATATAACATGACCCACAACTACCCTACAGGTACCATGACCCACAACCACCCTACAGGTACCATGACCCACAACCACCCTACAGGTACCATATACCATGACCCACAACTACCCTACAGGTACCATGACCCACAACCACCCTACAGGTACCATATACCATGACCCACAACTACCCTACAGGTACCATACACCATGACCCACAACCACCCTACAGGTACCATGACCCACAACTACCCTACAGGTACCATGACCCACAACTACCCTACAGGTACCATGATCCACAACTACCCTACAGGTACCATGACCCACAACTACCCTACAGGTACCATGACCCACAACCACCCTACAGGTCCCATATACCATGACCCACAACTACCCTACAGATACCATGACCCACAACCACCCTACAGGTACCATATACCATGACCCACAACCACCCTACAGGTCCCATATACCATGACCCACAACCACCCTACAGGTACCATATACCATGACCCACAACCACCCTACAGGTACCATATACCATGACCCACAACTACCCTACAGGTACCATATACCATGACCCACAACCACCCTACAGGTACCATGATCCACAACTACCCTACAGGTACCATGACCCACAACTTGCTCTAGTGATTAGCTTGGGGACGAGGTTAGTGTCTTACCAACTCCTATAGGCAAGACAACAGCAACAGGTCTGGGAGCAGGTTCACTGGGTTTACCATCTATAATGACATGATAGTGACCTGGCTGATTCCAACAGGTCTGGGAGCAGGTTCACAGGGTTTACCTGGTATTACCATCTATAATGACATGACAGTGACCTGGCTGATTCCAACAGGTCTGGGAGCAGGTTCACAGGGTTTACCATCTATAATAACATGACAGTGACCTGGCTGATTCCAACAGGTTTCCTGGGCTCTCTGACCACGGCTCTGTTTGCATCGTACGCGGTGCAGGGCAAACCGCTGGTGACCTGGGGTCGCGACCTCATGAAGGTCATCCCCAAGGCCGAGGAGTACTGTAAGAAGACCATACGCCACATGGCAGGTGTGTGTGTGTGTGTGTGTGTGTGACTGTGTGTGGATGTGTGTGTGTGTGGATGTGTGTGTGTGTGTGTGTGGATGTGTGTGTGTGTGTGGGTGTGGATGTGTGTGTGTGTGTGGGTGTGGATGTGGATGTGTGTGTGTGGATGTGTGTGTGTGTGTGTGTGTGTGTGTGTGTGTGTGTGTGTGTGTGTGTGTGTGTGTGTGTGTGTGTGTGTGTGTGTGTGTGTGTGTGTGTGTGTGTGTGTGTGTGTGTGTGTGTGTGTGTGTGATTAAATGGTGGTGTATGTTGTGTCCACTGCAGAGTACCAGGAGAAGTGGTTCTACTTCGAGGCTAAGTGGCAGTTCTACCTGGAGGAGAGAGGCGTGGAGGAGGAGGGGCAGAACAAGCCCCTGTTTCCTGACACCTACAACGCTGAGGAGACAGACAAGGTCATCCATTGGTTCCATTCAACCTGGCAAACTGGATATTTAAAGATATTTATCAGATGTATTTAACTCAGGTGTGTTCTCCTCTCTACAGGTGTAGAAGTATTTAACTCAGGTGTGTTCTCCTCTCTCTACAGGTGTAGAAGTATTTAACTCAGGTGTGTTCTCCTCTCTACAGTTGTAGAAGTATTTAACTCAGGTGTGTTCTCCTCTCTACAGGTGTAGAGGTATTTAACTCAGGTGTGTTCTCCTCTCTACAGGTGTAGAAGTATTTAACTCAGGTGTGTTCTCCTCTCTACAGGTGTAGAAGTATTTAACTCAGGTGTGTTCTCCTCTCTACAGGTGTAGAAGTATTTAACTCAGGTGTGTTCTCCTCTCTACAGGTGTAGAAGTATTTAACTCAGGTGTGTTCTCCTCTCTACAGGTGTAGATGTATTTAACTCAGGTGTGTTCTCCTCTCTACAGGTGTAGAAGTATTTAACTCAGGTGTGTTCTACTCTCTACAGGTGTAGAAGTATTTAACTCAGGTGTGTTCTCCTCTCTCTACAGGTGTAGAAGTATTTAACTCAGGTGTGTTCTCCTCTCTACAGTTGTAGAAGTATTTAACTCAGGTGTGTTCTCCTCTCTACAGGTGTAGAGGTATTTAACTCAGGTGTGTTCTCCTCTCTACAGTTGTAGAAGTATTTAACTCAGGTGTGTTCTCCTCTCTACAGGTGTAGAGGTATTTAACTCAGGTGTGTTCTCCTCTCTACAGGTGTAGAAGTATTTAACTCAGGTGTGTTCTCCTCTCTCCAGGTGTAGAAGTATTTAACTCAGGTGTGTTCTCCTCTCTCTACAGGTGTAGAAGTATTTAACTCAGGTGTGTTCTCCTCTCTACAGGTGTAGAAGTATTTAACTCAGGTGTGTTCTCCTCTCTCCAGGTGTAGAAGTATTTAACTCAGGTGTGTTCTCCTCTCTCCAGGTGTAGAAGTATTTAACTCAGGTGTGTTCTCCTCTCTACAGGTGTAGAAGTATCTAACTCAGGTGTGTTCTCCTTTACAGGTGTAGAAGTATTTAACTCAGGTGTGTTCTCCTCTCTACAGGTGTAGAAGTATTTAACTCAGGTGTGTTCTCCTCTCTCTAGGTGTATAAGCGCTGGAGCTCAGAGGGCCGGGCTGGACGGAGGGGTCATGATGCTCCCATGATAGCATACGATGCTCTCTTGGCCTCAGGCTCCGACTGGACCCAGCTCTGCCGCCGCGCCATGTTCCACGGAGGTGGGCTGTGTGTGTGTGTGTGTGTGTGTGTGTGTGTGCATTTGTTTGTTGTCTGTGTAAGTAGTTTATATAAGAGTTGTGTAGGTAAGTGTGTGTGTGTGTTCTTGTTGTGTTTGTATATTTATTTGTGTGTGTGTGTGTGTGTGTGTGTTGTATGTCCTTGCCATTAGTATCTTCTCTGACCTAGTCATTGTGTCCCCCAGGGGAGAGCAGTGCCACAGGGCTGATAGCAGGCTGTCTGTACGGTCTCCTGTTCGGCCTGTCCCAGGTCCCTGAAGGGCTGCACCAGGATGTGGACCGACGCATGCGGCTGGAGGAGCTCGGAGCAGAACTGTACAAGGCAGCCTCCGCAGAGAGGAGCACAGAGAAGTAACAACACCCCCCTGCCCACACCGCCCTCTTCTGGCCGACATAGGAACTACACATGAATGACTCCACCATGGCTGGCTACTGGCTGCTCACCTACCTACCTACCAAGTGGAGGCTGGTGGGAGGAGCTGTAGGAAGACGTCTCATTGTAATGGCTGAAGGGGAATACATATGCTTGATACTGTTCCATTTATTCCATTCCAGCCATTACAATGAGCCTGTCCTTCTATATCTCCTCCTACCAGCCTCCTCTGCTACCTACCCATCCCACAGCACTACAGCCCCCCTAGCCCGGCCTGTACCCTCCTCTCTGCCTCTCTCTCAACTGCTCCTGCTGGGGTCTCTGGAATAGTTCCTTTCCTGTTCCATGAAGTGTTTTGTTTCAAAAAAAAAAACTAAAGTCATTCATGTGGAACTGAATCAGAATCAGAATTGGAACTCCGAAACCGGATCTGTGATGTAACAATTCCATAGATTCCAGAGGCCCCAGGTGTTCTCATCTATAGATGAACGTGGATCAACTAACATCCCTACCTACTGTACACACACCAGTCCTGGGTTTAAAACATGTGATTGGAGACAAAGAAGACGGTCCTGTGTAAATGTGATTTCAACTTACAGGCTTGTTATTAGTCTGCCCCCCCCATATTGTATATGTTCCCTATATAGTGCACTACTTTTGACCCGAACCCTATTTGCCCAGGTCAAAGGTAGTGCTATTTGGGATCCACTCTTAGTCTGTTATTTGCACTCGTCACATGTTTTGGTTTATTATTGTCTGCTGTGGATTCACCACGAGTGTCATGATAATAATCGTGTTATTATCAGATTAAAGTGAATATCTATATATTACCTCTGAGGTCCGCGTCTCTCTTTGCTACTGTCTTTATAATGCTGTAGAGGTCAGAGGTCAATCCTAACTAACACCGGTGACGTGTCCCAACAATACCTCCTTTCTGCTGAAGTGTGCACTCCACCACCATATTTCTTATACCAGTCATTTCCTTTCAAATCAGTGAAGGGAAGTGAACAAGTGCACACTCTGGGAGGAAGGAGAGATAATTGGGACACCTCACTGTACCAGGACCCTAGAAACCACCATTCCACCGTTCCTAGGAAACTATGCAATAGTCTGTTTCTCTCTCTTCTCTACTTACCCCCACTTCCCTGTTACAGACCAACTAAACAGTCCCTGTTACACATCAACTACACAGTCCCTGTTATAGATGAACTAAACAGTCCCTGCTACACATCAACTAAACAGTCCCTGTTACAGATCAACCTGTTATAGATCAACTAAACAGTCCCTGCTACAGATCAACTAAAACAGTCCCCTGTTACACATCAACTACACAGTCCCTGTTACACATCAACTACACAGTCCATGTTACACATCAACTACACAGTCCCTGTTACACATCAACTACACAGTCCCTGTTATAGATTAACTAAACAGTCCCTGCTACACATCAACTACACAGTCCCTGTTATAGATCAACTAAACAGTCCCTGTTACAGATCAACCTGTTATAGATCAACTAAACAGTCCCTGTTACACATCAACTAAAACAGTCCCTGTTACACATCAACTACACAGTCCCTGTTACACATCAACTACACAGTCCCTGTTATAGATCAACTAAACAGTCCCTGTTACACATCAACTACACAGTCCCTGTTATAGATCAACTAAACAGTCCCTGTTACACATCAACTACACAGTCCCTGTTACACATCAACTACACAGTCCCTGTTACACATCAACTACACAGTCCCTGTTACACATCAACTGTTACACATCAACTAAACAGTCCCTGTTACACATCAACTAAACAGTCCCTGTTACACATCAACTACACAGTCCCTGTTACACATCAACTACACAGTCCCTGTTACACATCAACTACACAGTCCCTGTTACACATCAACTAAACAGTCCCTGTTACACATCAACTACACAGTCCCTGTTACACATCAACTACACAGTCCCTGTTACACATCAACTACACAGTCCCTGTTACACATCAACTACACAGTCCCTGTTACACATCAACTGTTACACATCAACTACACAGTCCCTGTTACACATCAACTACACAGTCCCTGTTACACATCAACTAAACAGTCCCTGTTACACATCAACTACACAGTCCCTGTTACACATCAACTACACAGTCCCTGTTACACATCAACTACACAGTCCCTGTTACACATCAACTACACAGTCCCTGTTACACATCAACTACACAGTCCCTGTTACACATCAACTAACAGTCCCTGTTACACATCAACTACACAGTCCCTGTTACACATCAACTACACAGTCCCTGTTACACATCAACTACACAGTCCCTGTTACACATCAACTGTTACACATCAACTACACAGTCCCTGTTATAGATGAACTAAACAGTCCCTGCTACACATCAACTAAACAGTCCCTGTTACAGATCAACCTGTTATAGATCAACTAAACAGTCCCTGCTACAGATCAACTAAAACAGTCCCTGTTACACATCAACTACACAGTCCCTGTTACACATCAACTACACAGTCCATGTTACACATCAACTACACAGTCCCTGTTACACATCAACTACACAGTCCCTGTTATAGATTAACTAAACAGTCCCTGCTACACATCAACTACACAGTCCCTGTTATAGATCAACTAAACAGTCCCTGTTACAGATCAACCTGTTATAGATCAACTAAACAGTCCCTGTTACACATCAACTAAAACAGTCCCTGTTACACATCAACTACACAGTCCCTGTTACACATCAACTACACAGTCCCTGTTATAGATCAACTAAACAGTCCCTGTTACACATCAACTACACAGTCCCTGTTACACATCAACTACACAGCCCCTGTTACACATCAACTACACAGTCCCTGTTACACATCAACTGTTACACATCAACTAAACAGTCCCTGTTACACATCAACTAAACAGTCCCTGTTACACATCAACTACACAGTCCCTGTTACACATCAACTACACAGTCCCTGTTACACATCAACTACACAGTCCCTGTTACACATCAACTACACAGTCCCTGTTACACATCAACTACACAGTCCCTGTTACACATCAACTAAACAGTCCCTGTTACACATCAACTACACAGTCCCTGTTACACATCAACTACACAGTCTCTGTTACACATCAACTACACAGTCCCTGTTACACATCAACTACACAGTCCCTGTTACACATCAACTACACAGTCCCTGTTACACATCAACTGTTACACATCAACTAAACAGTCCCTGTTACACATCAACTAAACAGTCCCTGTTACACATCAACTACACAGTCCCTGTTACACATCAACTACACAGTCCCTGTTACACATCAACTACACAGTCCCTGTTACACATCAACTACACAGTCCCTGTTACACATCAACTACACAGTCCCTGTTACACATCAACTAAACAGTCCCTGTTTACACATCAACTACACAGTCCCTGTTACACATCAACTACACAGTCCCTGTTACACATCAACTGTTACAACATCAACTACACAGTCCCTGTTACACATCAACTACACAGTCCCTGTTACACATCAACTACACAGTCCCTGTTACACATCAACTACACAGTCCCTGTTACACATCAACTAAACAGTCCCTGTTACACATCAACTAAACAGTCCCTGTTACACATCAACTACACAGTCCCTGTTACACATCAACTACACAGTCCCTGTTACACATCAACTACACAGTCCCTGTTACACATCAACTACACAGTCCCTGTTACACATCAACTAAAACCGTTACACATCAACTACACAGTCCCTGTTACACATCAACTACACAGTCCCTGTTACACATCAACTACACAGTCCCTGTTACACATCAACTGTTACACATCAACTACACAGTCCCTGTTACACATCAACTGTTACACATCAACTACACAGTCCCCGTTACACATCAACTACACAGTCCCTGTTACACATCAACTACACAGTCCCTGTTACACATCAACTACACAGTCCCTGTTACACATCAACTACACAGTCTCTGTTACACATCAACTACACAGTCCCTGTTACACATCAACTACACAGTCCCTGTTACACATCAACTAAACAGTCCCTGTTACACATCAACTACACATTCCCTGTTATAGATCAACTAAACAGTCCCTGTTACACATCAACTACACAGTCCCTGTTACACATCAACTACACAGTCCCTGTTACACATCAACTGTTACACATCAACTAAACAGTCCCTGTTACACATCAACTAAACAGTCCCTGTTACACATCAACTACACAGTCCCTGTTACACATCAACTACACAGTCCCTGTTACACATCAACTACACAGTCCCTGTCACACATCAACTAAACAGTCCCTGCTACACATCAACTAAACAGTCCCTGTTACAGATCAACCTGTTATAGATCAACTAAACAGTCCCTGCTACAGATCAACTAAAACAGTCCCTGTTACACATCAACTACACAGTCCCTGTTACACATCAACTACACAGTCCATGTTACACATCAACTACACAGTCCCTGTTACACATCAACTACACAGTCCCTGTTATAGATTAACTAAACAGTCCCTGCTACACATCAACTACACAGTCCCTGTTATAGATCAACTAAACAGTCCCTGTTACAGATCAACCTGTTATAGATCAACTAAACAGTCCCTGTTACACATCAACTAAAACAGTCCCAGTTACACATCAACTACACAGTCCCTGTTACACATCAACTACACAGTCCCTGTTATAGATCAACTAAACAGTCCCTGTTACACATCAACTACACAGTCCCTGTTATAGATCAACTAAACAGTCCCTGTTACACATCAACTACACAGTCCCTGTTACACATCAACTACACAGTCCCTGTTACACATCAACTACACAGTCCCTGTTACACATCAACTGTTACACATCAACTAAACAGTCCCTGTTACACATCAACTAAACAGTCCCTGTTACACATCAACTACACAGTCCCTGTTACACATCAACTACACAGTCCCTGTTACACATCAACTACACAGTCCCTGTTACACATCAACTACACAGTCCCTGTTACACATCAACTACACAGTCCCTGTTACACATCAACTAAACAGTCCCTGTTACACATCAACTACACAGTCCCTGTTACACATCAACTACACAGTCCCTGTTACACATCAACTGTTACACATCAACTACACAGTCCCTGTTACACATCAACTACACAGTCCCTGTTACACATCAACTACACAGTCCCTGTTACACATCAACTACACAGTCCCTGTTACACATCAACTAAACAGTCCCTGTTACACATCAACTAAACAGTCCCTGTTACACATCAACTACACAGTCCCTGTTACACATCAACTACACAGTCCCTGTTACACATCAACTACACAGTCCCTGTTACACATCAACTACACAGTCCCTGTTACACATCAACTAAACAGTCCCTGTTACACATCAACTACACAGTCCCTGTTACACATCAACTACACAGTCCCTGTTACACATCAACTACACAGTCCCTGTTACACATCAACTGTTACACATCAACTACACAGTCCCCGTTACACATCAACTACACAGTCCCTGTTACACATCAACTACACAGTCCCTGTTACACATCAACTACACAGTCCCTGTTACACATCAACTACACAGTCTCTGTTACACATCAACTACACAGTCCCTGTTACACATCAACTACACAGTCCCTGTTACACATCAACTAAACAGTCCCTGTTACACATCAACTACACATTCCCTGTTATAGATCAACTAAACAGTCCCTGTTACACATCAACTACACAGTCCCTGTTACACATCAACTACACAGTCCCTGTTACACATCAACTACACAGTCCCTGTTACACATCAACTGTTACACATCAACTAAACAGTCCCTGTTACACATCAACTAAACAGTCCCTGTTACACATCAACTACACAGTCCCTGTTACACATCAACTACACAGTCCCTGTTACACATCAACTACACAGTCCCTGTCACACATCAACTACACAGTCCCTGTTACACATCAACGACACAGTCCCTGTTACACATCAACTACACAGTCCCTGTTACACATCAACTACACAGTCCCTGTTACACATCAACTACACAGTCCCTGTTACACATCAACTACACAGTCCCTGTTACACATCAACTACACAGTCCCTGTTACACATCAACTGTTACACATCAACTACACAGTCCCTGTTACACATCAACTACACAGTCCCTGTTACACATCAACTACACAGTCCCTGTTACACATCAACTACACAGTCCCCTGTTACATATCAACTACACAGTCCCTGTTACACATCAACTACACAGTCCCTGTTACACATCAACTACACAGTCCCTGTTACACATCAACTACACAGTCCCTGTTACACATCAACTGTTAGCTTTTAGCCACAGTCCCTGTTACACAGTCCCTGTTACACATCAACTACACAGTCCCTGTTACACATCAACTACACAGTCCCTGTTACACATCAACTACACAGTCCCTGTTACACATCAACTACACAGTCCCTGTTACACATCAACTACACAGTCCCTGTTACACATCAACTACACAGTCTAAAATCTCAATCATCCCTAAATCTGCTGCTGCAGCTAATGTACTGAACAAGGAATGAATATTCTGTCATGTATAAAGAATGAATTGTCCATGGTAGAGGTTATAGTAGTACAGAGATGGTAGAGGTTATAGTACAGAGATGGTAGAGGTTATAGTACAGAGATGGTAGAGGTTATAGTAGTACAGAGATGTAGAGGTTATAGTACAGAGATGGTAGAGGTTATAGTAGTACAGAGATGGTAGAGGTTATAGTACAGAGATGGTAGAGGTTATAGTACAGAGATGGTAGAGGTTATAGTACAGAGATGGTAGAGGTTATAGTACAGAGATGGTAGAGGTTATAGTACAGAGATGATAGAGGTTATAGTAGTACAGAGATGGTAGAGGTTATAGTAGTACAGAGATGGTAGAGGTTATAGTAGTACAGAGATGGTAGAGGTTATAGTACAGAGATGATAGAGGTTATAGTAGTACAGAGATGGTAGAGGTTATAGTAGTACAGAGATGGTAGAGTTATAGTAGTACAGAGATGGTAGAGGTTATAGTAGTACAGAGATGGTAGAGGTTATAGTAGTACAGAGATGGTAGAGGTTATAGTACAGAGATGGTAGAGGTTATAGTACAGAGATGGTAGAGATTATAGTACAGAGATGGTAGAGGTTATAGTACAGAGATGGTAGAGGTTATAGTAGTACAGAGATGGTAGAGGTTATAGTAGTACAGAGATGGTAGAGGTTATAGTACAGAGATGGTAGAGGTTATAGTAGTACAGAGATGGTAGAGGTTATAGTACAGAGATGGTAGAGGTTATAGTACAGAGATGATAGAGGTTATAGTAGTACAGAGATGGTAGAGGTTACAGTACAGAGATGGTAGAGGTTATAGTACAGAGATGGTAGAGGTTATAGTACAGAGATGGTAGAGGTTATAGTACAGA
The DNA here is from genome assembly GCF_002021735.2 of Oncorhynchus kisutch. Lineage (NCBI taxonomy): Eukaryota > Metazoa > Chordata > Actinopteri > Salmoniformes > Salmonidae > Oncorhynchus > Oncorhynchus kisutch. Next base: position 6,324,969 of record NW_022261982.1, on the reverse strand, counting down.
GATGGTAGAGGTTATAGTACAGAGATGGTAGAGGTTATAGTACAGAGATGGTAGAGGTTATAGTAGTACAGAGATGGTAGAGGTTATAGTACAGAGATGGTAGAGGTTATAGTACAGAGATGGTAGAGGTTATAGTACAGAGATGGTAGAGGTTATAGTATACAGAGATGGTAGAGGTTATAGTACAGAGATGGTAGAGGTTATAGTACAGAGATGGTAGAGGTTATAGTACAGAGATGGTAGAGGTTTATAGTACAGAGATGGTAGAGGTTATAGTACAGAGATGGTAGAGGTTATAGTAGTACAGAGATGGTAGAGGTTATAGTAGTACAGAGATGGTAGAGGTTATAGTACAGAGATGGTAGAGGTTATAGTACAGAGATGGTAGAGGTATAGTACAGAGATGGTAGAGTTACAGAGATGGTAGAGGTTATAGTACAGAGATGGTAGAGGTTATAGTGAAGAGATGGTAGAGGTTATAGTGCAGAGATGGTAGAGGTTATAGTAGTACAGAGATGGTAGAGGTTATAGTACAGAGATGGTAGGGTTATAGTACAGAGATGGTAGAGGTTATAGTAGTACAGAGATGGTAGAGGTTATAGTACAGAAGATGGTAGAGGTTATACGTACAGAGATGGTAGAGGTTATAGTACAGAGATGGTAGAGGTTATAGTACAGAGATGGTAGAGGTTTATAGTACAGAGATGGTAGAGGTTATAGTAGTCAGAGATGGTAAGAGGTTATAGTACAGAATGGTAGAGTTATAGTACAGAGATGGTAGAGGTTATAAGTACAGAGATGATAGAGGTATAGTAGTACAAGAGATGGTAGGGTTATCAGTATCATAAAAAACAGAGAGGGTAGCGGTTTATAGTAGTACAGAGATGGTAGAGGTATAGTACAGCAGATGATAGAGGTTATAGTAGTACGAGATGGTAGAGGTTATAGTACCGAGATGGTAGAGGTTAATATGTAGTCAAGAGATGGTAAGAAGGTTATAGTAGTACAGAGATGTAGAGGTATAGTAGTAGAGAGATTGGTAAGAGGTTATAGTACAGAGATGGTAGAGGTTAATAGTACAAGCGATTGGTAGCGGGTTATAGATACAGAGATGGATAGAGGTTACAGTACAGGAGATGGTAGAGTTTATCGTCACAGAGATGGTAGAGGTTATAGTACAGAGATGGTAGAGGTTATAGTACAGAGATGGTAGAGGTTATAGTACAGAGATGATAGAGGTTATAGTACAGAGATGATAGAGGTTATAGTACTACAGAGATGGTAGAGGTTATAGTAGTACAGAGATGGTAGAGGTTATAGTAGTACAGAGATGGTAGAGGTTATAGTAGTACAGAGATGATAGAGGTTACAGTACAGAGATGGTAGAGGTTATAGTACAGAGATGGTAGAGGTTATAGTAGTACAGAGATGGTAGAGGTTATAGTAGTACAGAGATGGTAGAGGTTATAGTAGTACAGAGATGGTAGAGGTTATAGTAGTACAGAGATGGTAGAGGTTATAGTAGTACAGAGATGGTAGAGGTTATAGTAGTACAGAGATGGTAGAGGTTATAGTAGTACAGAGATGGTAGAGGTTATAGTACAGAGATGGTAGAGGTTATAGTGAAGAGATGGTAGAGGTTATAGTGCAGAGATGGTAGAGGTTATAGTAGTACAGAGATGGTAGAGGTTATAGTACAGAGATGGTAGAGGTTATAGTACAGAGATGGTAGAGGTTATAGTAGTACAGAGATGGTAGAGGTTATAGTACAGAGATGGTAGAGGTTATAGTACAGAGATGGTAGAGGTTATAGTACAGAGATGGTAGAGGTTATAGTACAGAGATGGTAGAGGTTATAGTAGTACAGAGATGGTAGAGATTATAGTACAGAGATGGTAGAGGTTATAGTAGTACAGAGATGGTAGAGGTTATAGTACAGAGATGGTAGAGGTTATAGTACAGAGATGGTAGAGGTTATAGTACAGAGATGGTAGAGGTTATAGTACAGAGATGATAGAGGTTATAGTAGTACAGAGATGGTAGAGGTTATAGTAGTACAGAGATGGTAGAGGTTATAGTAGTACAGAGATGGTAGAGGTTATAGTACAGAGATGATAGAGGTTATAGTAGTACAGAGATGGTAGAGGTTATAGTACAGAGATGGTAGAGGTTATAGTAGTACAGAGATGGTAGAGGTTATAGTAGTACAGAGATGGTAGAGGTTATAGTAGTAGAGAGATGGTAGAGGTTATAGTACAGAGATGGTAGAGGTTATAGTACAGAGATGGTACAGGTTATAGTACAGAGATGATAGAGGTTACAGTACAGAGATGGTAGAGGTTATAGTACAGAGATGGTAGAGGTTATAGTACAGAGATGGTAGAGGTTATAGTACAGAGATGGTAGAGGTTATAGTACAGAGATGATAGAGGTTATAGTACAGAGATGATAGAGGTTATAGTACTACAGAGATGGTAGAGGTTATAGTAGTACAGAGATGGTAGAGGTTATAGTAGTACAGAGATGGTAGAGGTTATAGTAGTACAGAGATGATAGAGGTTACAGTACAGAGATGGTAGAGGTTATAGTACAGAGATGGTAGAGGTTATAGTAGTACAGAGATGGTAGAGGTTATAGTAGTACAGAGATGGTAGAGGTTATAGTAGTACAGAGATGGTAGAGGTTATAGTAGTACAGAGATGGTAGAGGTTATAGTAGTACAGAGATGGTAGAGGTTATAGTAGTACAGAGATGGTAGAGGTTATAGTAGTACAGAGATGGTAGAGGTTATAGTACAGAGATGGTAGAGGTTATAGTACAGAGATTGTAGAGGTTATAGTACAGAGATTGTAGAGGTTATAGTACAGAGATGGTAGAGGTTACAGTACAGAGATGGTAGAGGTTACAGTACAGAGATGGTAGAGTTTATAGTACAGAGATGGTAGAGGTTATATAGGTACAGAGATGGTAGAGGTTATATAGGTACAGAGATGGTAGAGGTTATAGTACAGAGATGGTAGAGGTTATAGTACAGAGATTATAGAGGTTGCTATAGTACAGAGATGGTAGAGGTTATAGTAGTACAGAGATGGTAGAGGTTATAGTAGTACAGAGATGGTAGAGGTTATAGTAGTACAGAGATGGTAGAGGTTATAGTAGTACAGAGATGGTAGAGGTTATAGTACAGAGATGGTAGAGGTTATAGTACAGAGATGGTAGAGGTTATAGTACAGAGATGATAGAGGTTACAGTACAGAGATGGTAGAGGTTATAGTACAGAGATGGTAGAGGTTATAGTACAGAGATGGTAGAGGTTATAGTACAGAGATGATAGAGGTTATAGTACAGAGATGATAGAGGTTATAGTACTACAGAGATGGTAGAGGTTATAGTAGTACAGAGATGGTAGAGGTTATAGTAGTACAGAGATGGTAGAGGTTATAGTAGTACAGAGATGATAGAGGTTACAGTACAGAGATGGTAGAGGTTATAGTACAGAGATGGTAGAGGTTATAGTAGTACAGAGATGGTAGAGGTTATAGTAGTACAGAGATGGTAGAGGTTATAGTAGTACAGAGATGGTAGAGGTTATAGTAGTACAGAGATGGTAGAGGTTATAGTAGTACAGAGATGGTAGAGGTTATAGTAGTACAGAGATGGTAGAGGTTATAGTAGTACAGAGATGGTAGAGGTTATAGTACAGAGATGGTAGAGGTTACAGTACAGAGATGGTAGAGGTTACAGTACAGAGATGGTAGAGTTTATAGTACAGAGATGGTAGAGGTTATAGTAGTACAGAGATGGTAGAGGTTATAGTACAGAGATGGTAGAGGTTATAGTACAGAGATGTAGAGGTTATAGTACAGAGATTGTAGAGGTTATAGTACAGAGATGGTAGAGGTTACAGTACAGAGATGGTAGAGGTTATAGTACAGAGATGGTAGAGGTTATAGTACAGAGATGGTAGAGGTTATAGTACAGAGATGGTAGAGGTTATAGTACAGAGATGATAGAGGTTATAGTACAGAGATGATAGAGGTTATAGTACTACAGAGATGGTAGAGGTTATAGTAGTACAGAGATGGTAGAGGTTATAGTAGTACAGAGATGGTAGAGGTTATAGTAGTACAGAGATGATAGAGGTTACAGTACAGAGATGGTAGAGGTTATAGTACAGAGATGGTAGAGGTTATAGTAGTACAGAGATGGTAGAGGTTATAGTAGTACAGAGATGGTAGAGGTTATAGTAGTACAGAGATGGTAGAGGTTATAGTAGTACAGAGATGGTAGAGGTTATAGTAGTACAGAGATGGTAGAGGTTATAGTAGTACAGAGATGGTAGAGGTTATAGTAGTACAGAGATGGTAGAGGTTATAGTACAGAGATGGTAGAGGTTATAGTACAGAGATTGTAGAGGTTATAGTACAGAGATGGTAGAGGTTACAGTACAGAGATGGTAGAGGTTACAGTACAGAGATGGTAGAGTTTATAGTACAGAGATGGTAGAGGTTATATAGGTACAGAGATGGTAGAGGTTATATAGGTACAGAGATGGTAGAGGTTATAGTACAGAGATGGTAGAGGTTATAGTACAGAGATTATAGAGGTTGCTATAGTACAGAGATGGTAGAGGTTATAGTACAGAGATGGTAGAGGTTATAGTAGTACAGAGATGGTAGAGGTTATAGTAGTACAGAGATGGTAGAGGTTATAGTAGTACAGAGATGGTAGAGGTTATAGTACAGAGATGGTAGAGGTTATAGTACAGAGATGGTAGAGGTTATAGTACAGAGATGATAGAGGTTACAGTACAGAGATGGTAGAGGTTATAGTACAGAGATGGTAGAGGTTATAGTACAGAGATGGTAGAGGTTATAGTACAGAGATGATAGAGGTTATAGTACAGAGATGATAGAGGTTATAGTACTACAGAGATGGTAGAGGTTATAGTAGTACAGAGATGGTAGAGGTTATAGTAGTACAGAGATGGTAGAGGTTATAGTAGTACAGAGATGATAGAGGTTACAGTACAGAGATGGTAGAGGTTATAGTACAGAGATGGTAGAGGTTATAGTAGTACAGAGATGGTAGAGGTTATAGTAGTACAGAGATGGTAGAGGTTATAGTAGTACAGAGATGGTAGAGGTTATAGTAGTACAGAGATGGTAGAGGTTATAGTAGTACAGAGATGGTAGAGGTTATAGTAGTACAGAGATGGTAGAGGTTATAGTACAGAGATGGTAGAGGTTACAGTACAGAGATGGTAGAGGTTACAGTACAGAGATGGTAGAGTTTATAGTACAGAGATGGTAGAGGTTATAGTAGTACAGAGAATGTAGAGGTTATAGTACAGAGATGGTAGAGGTTATAGTACAGAGATTGTAGAGGTTATAGTACAGAGATGGTAGAGGTTACAGTACAGAGATGGTAGAGGTTACAGTACAGAGATGGTAGAGTTTATAGTACAGAGATGGTAGAGGTTATATAGGTACAGAGATGGTAGAGGTTATATAGGTACAGAGATGGTAGAGGTTATAGTACAGAGATGGTAGAGGTTATAGTACAGAGATTATAGAGGTTGCTATAGTACAGAGATGGTAGAGGTTATAGTACAGAGATGGTAGAGGTTATAGTACAGAGATGGTAGAGGTTATAGTACAGAGATGGTAGAGGTTATAGTACAGAGATGGTAGAGGTTATAGTAGTACAGAGATGGTAGAGGTTATAGTTGTACAGAGATGGTAGAGGTTATAGTTGTACAGAGATGGTCGAGGTTAGTAAGCCCTATCACAGGATGTTTCCGTCACAGAAATACAATCTAGATTCTATTTCTATGTTCCCTGTTCTGTCCTGAGAACAAAGCTAGGCCCTTATGTTTCCCTACAGAGCAGAGAGAGCAGCGAATGCAGGGCCATCAGGCCTCATTGTGGACACCAGAACCCTGAGGAGGCTGGTTTGGGACCGGACGACCCGCCCGGAGCTCAGAGGGGTTCTGGAGAGCCTGCTCCACTACTTAACCCAGGACCTGCCCGGCCGGAGCCCCACCGCGAGGCCCCCTGAGAGGTTAGGGCTGGAGGTCAGTGTGGGGTTGGAGGTGCCCCAGTTCAGCAGGTGTGGAGGTCGACCAGCAGGGAGCGACGTCTCTAGACGCCTCACCTCCTTCCAGCTTCTCCAGGCCAAGTTCCTGAGGAACACCCCCAACCCTCCGCTCACTCACCGCCGGGAGGTGGGGGCCCTGGCACTGTCCTCCAGAGGGGGAGGCTGTGGGAGCCAGAGCCATGGCAGAGAGGCCCCTAGTGGACAGGTTGAGGGCTGCTTTCCCAAAACAGGACGTGGAGTGAGAAAGGGGAACACTGTTAAGGATGTGATGACCAGGTTTGCCGCAGCAACGCAGAAAGAGAGGGGAGGGGCCACACAGGTGGGAGGAGCGTCGAAAAGACCCCGAGCAATCGGCAAGGGGCAGCTACTGTCTGCCATAATGGACAAGTTTGAAACCATGGTGACGGTGCACCGGGGAAGTGACGTGAGTTGCCAGAAGAAAAGCTCCTCTCCTGGTACCAGCTCCTCTGGACGTGTCAAAGAATTAGTGAGTCGTCAGGAAGCAGAGGGACAACAGTGCTTAGGTCAACCAGGTCAACCCGTCAAAGGTCAGAGTTCAGTGAAGCAACAGGTTAAGAGTAAAGGCTGGGGACAGCAGAGGAAAGAGAACCCCTATGGAGTACAGGAAGGAGATAGAGGATCAGAGAAGACAGTAGCTGGTCTGAAGGATTCACTTCAACACAGAAAAGGGAGGAACTGGAATCAGAAGGTGAAAGGTCACTCTGTAGTCAATAAGCAGATAAGGGCTCCAGGTTCAGATCAAGAAACTGAAGGTCAGATTCAGGATTCAATTAAGGAGGTAGAAGTTTGCGGTGCTAATCAACAGGTAGAGACTCTGGGTACGAACCAACAGGTAGAGATTCAGGGTACGAACCAACAGGTAGAGACTCTGGGTATGAACCAACAGGTAGAGACTCTGGGTATGAACCAACAGGTAGAGACTCTGGGTACGAACCAACAAGTAGAGACTCTGGGTACGAACCAACAGGTAGAGACTCTGGGTACGAACCAAGAACAGATTGTTAGCTCAGGTCAAAGACGAGAAGGCCATGGTTCAGAATTTAACAAGGAGCTAAAGGTTCAGAGTGAAAACATTGAAGTTAAGGCCTCAGTGGGTCAGGAAGTGGTGGTACAGGCTTCACATCAGGAAAATCAGGATCCTGATCAAGACAGTGAAGTTGAAGTTTCAGGTCAGGAGCTCAAGGCACAGGTTACAGGTCAGGAGGTCAAGGCACAGGTTTCAGATAAGGAATTAAAGGTACAGGTCTTAGGTCAGGAGCTCAGCTATGTGCAGGTAGAGCTGCTCTGCTCTGCTGCAGTGGTCCAGTGGTCTCCCCCAGCACCCCAGGTAGGGATACCTGAGGTAGAGGCCTTGCAGTCTGGGTACCTGGCAACGCTGCTCCCTTGTCCTCCTGTGTGGGCACTAGCTTCCTCTGTGGATCCACCAGCACAGAAATACTCAGGGTTAGGGTCCAAAACCAGGACCCTGGAAGGCTCACATCTCTCCTACCCCTGTAAAAAACAGTACATGGATCCACCCCAACACCGGTCCACCCAGAGAGGCCAGCCCAGATACCCCATCCCTAGGAGGGCCCACGGCTCAGAATCAGAACCATCAGAACTGGGCCAGGCCCATAACGCCAGCCTCTCACCCCCACCTTCTGAATCTACGACCCCTGATGTCATGACCTCTGTCCCCACAACCCCTGATCTTGACCTTTGCTTCCTGCCATCAGCGCCCACAACGTCCAACCAGGAGCACCGCCCACATGAAGCCAAACAGGAAGTAAATGTCCTCATGGCACTGCAAAGTGGGGAGGGGGAGGGGCAGGGTAGCGCTGTGATGTCACACAAAGATGATGTCATCACTATGCGTGGTTCAAGTGTTGCAGAGCCAGAAAGACTACAGACAGAAAAGCAGGAGAGACCAAAGTACAGGACGTTAAACTACAGCGACCCTTCTGCGAAACTGATTTATAAACCCAGAATCATCCGATTCACAGATACCTTTAATTTCTAAGTCACTCGTCCACTCACTCTGACTTCAGTGATGCGTCCTTCTGTGAAGGATAAAAGCCTTCTGAACATTCTCTCTCCTCACAGTGAAACACAATACACCTTCAAGGTCATGCCAGCTATCCCATGTGTTGCTGTCCTCTGAAAGCCGTGGGGTTGCAGGAAGCAGCCTACGCTCTACGTGTGGTGATTACTCAGAAGCTGTGTAATGCTCTAAGTAGAGTAGCGTGTGTGTGTGTGTGTGTGTGTGTGTGCGCGTGTGTCGTCCGTACTGTAACAGTGGAAAGACAAACAGAACAGCGGTGTTAAACATTGACTAAGCTAAGCCTAATCTTTAGAATGGGATTTTCGTGGAAAACAATGTGAAGCAAGAATATCAGGACTTAAACTGTAGCTATGACAACCGAGTCAAACGAACCTCTGCTCTTTATCAGATTAAAGAAACTCAATCCCTTATCTTGTAGTTATTGTATTGTTGACGTTGTGATCAATCTGAAACAGTTTTACTGTTCCCTTCGAATCAACCTTTCATTCATTAGCCGGTTTGAGTTAGCTCTACTGACCTTGGCGTATCTATACTCTCCCTAAGGCTCGTGACTATTGTCGTTATCACAAGTAAACCGGAACTAAGGTACCATACATTTAATTTAATGTCATTAGAATAATCTCCGAGATTAGGGACATATTTGGCCGCGACATGTATCAATGAAGATTTACAAGAGAATCTTTGTTCAAATGTTGACCCCCAGAGGGTTAATTTTTTTCTGGAATGTTCCAAGGTGACAGATACACCCGCACAGGTTGTTTGTGTGCCAGCTAGATGTTCTACGACCACAACACGGTAAATGTGCCCTCACTGCCAGTGTTTTGGCTACAGACATGGACTATAACCTGGGGAAATAACCCACTTATCTCATACTATTCACACCAGTCGCCTTTCACTGACGGGTGGAAAAACAGCCCTAAACACACTATTTTTATGCTAAGAAATGGACGATGTGCACTTGTATTGATGGGTTATGCTCAAACACACAAAGACATACAACTGTATATGAGGATATGTCTTTAGATTCATACTAATTTGAAGATGTAGCTACTTCAAATATTAATTTCAGAAATTTAACAGAGATTTTTTTTTTTTTACAATGATTTGTGTCATGGTATGTGTGATGCATGACGTCATCTACTGTAAAAATCACCTGTCAGGGGGGAGTGGCTAAAGGTAAGCGTCAGAAGGGTTTCCCTATTCCGTTATCATGACGTGGCATTGTTGACATTTTGTAAACCAAGTATATTACGAAGTAAAATGTAAGAAAATGAGATGTGATTATATATAATCGAATAGGTTTGTTATTTCATCGCTGATCGTTTTTGGATTTGGGTACCTAGAATATTTATGAGAGGGCGGTTCTATTTCCCGCTCATGCTTGATTGACATGCGCCCCGAGGCTAAGCGGAGCTCGGGCACAGTCAGGCGTTCTACCTTGGAAAACATGGAAAGAAACCACCCGGCAGATTCATAGACATTTCAATATATTTATTAATTATGGACCATGTTTCGAGACGCTGTGGAGTCAGCCGATCGCGTTTAACATAGTTGTTACCAGATTGCGGTTGCTCTCCAGTTTCAGCCACCAAAGTACAAATCCAGGTGCATAAACGGGGTTCTCTCTTCCAGATAGGATGAAAGATCGAGACACTTTACTCTCCTCTTCCAGATAAATTTGCTTGTGCCTCGGGTGGGTCAATACAACTCTCGGTTGTTTGACTGTCTGGGACATCGAGTGACTCTTCGACTGTCCCTGATCGGCATCCGAGTCCACGCCTGGGACTTGCAGTTGTGGGACTCGCTTCATGAAGAGAGCAGCGATACCGTTTCAACTTCTGGACTACAGAATAGCCTACTGCGATTAACTAAACGTTTAGGCCATATTTCCACGGCATATTTTGGAATATATTTGGGTTCACTCATGGAAAAGAAAAACAACAAAGATAACAGGGTTCGCTCGCCGCCACTTCGCAGCCTGAACTCAACTATCAACTCTCCTCCCAGCGGCAGCAGCGCCAAAGAGAGAGTGCACAGGTAGCCACTCTTTATAGCCTGTAAAAGTTACATGCCAATTTAACAAACTAGCTGGCTACGAAGCTTTGTATATTTTTGCACGTCCCTATCACCATACACCTGCCAATTGAATGTTCTTAGCGTTAAACAAAAGTTAAACAATTTTAGGGAGAGTTATGTAAAAACAAAAAATGGCCAACGCTAGCTAGTCAATCTGGCTAACGACAAAACCACGGCAGGTGTTGGTTGTACTTGTGTTTTGCAAAGCTACCTCATACAGTAGTTCGCTAGCTAAGTTGATGTGTTGAGAATGAGAGGACTGTTGGACTCCGTCCTTCGTAATGGCATGTGCACTATTCCAAGCTGCCTCACACCCTCCACCCGACACCCCGTCCCCCCACCATGGAGATTACACACGTTTTAGTAGCTAGTCACACGTGTTGTGCTATGCACAGGAGTCCTCCGCTGTTGTGAACATTTAAACACAGTGTAATCGATGAACATTGTTGGCTAGGAAAAGTTCCCAACCAAAACATTAGGCTGCCAGGGCAACGCTTTGTTGAAGTTCACAGAGTTTTTTTTTTAGGTTGTATCTTTTTCTACATGATCGGGTACACGTTGTGGCCCCCACGGTGATTATAGTTTAGTGTTTTATTTATTTTAGTTCAAACATACATCATGATTTAAAAACATTTTTTGTATTTATACTAGTTTGTTTTGGAGTAAAATATAATCGTTTTTCATGTTTTAGTTTACTATAATAACATTGGTTGTCTCTCAGGGCTCATTCTTCCTCTCCTTTCCTCTCCTCCTCCTTCCTTTCCACAGTGTGGTTTTACTCAACCACCTTTCAGTATTCAATTGGGGAAAATCCCATTAGGTCACTAATCCACATGATATCATTGCTCTAAGATCGTATTAAATCTAGTCCTCTGGAAAAACAGTCCTGCTGAATGGAGAATGTGTCTGGTCTTATAAAGGGCCAGTCTGTGTCCAGATTCCATAGCAAACAACAGATTCCCAAACATGCTACTACTACTCACCAGTCTCACTACACTCGTCGCTCACTATCACCTTTAGATTGACTTAGTTTCTGACTCCTGCTAGCTAGACTCCGTTTGGCTGTGACTCTGTTTCAGTGTGGACTCCGTTTGGCTGTGACTCTGTTTCAGTGTGGACTCAGTTTGGCTGTGACTCTGTTTCAGTGTGGACCCGTATGGCTGTGACTCTGTTTCAGTGTGGACTCAGTTTGGCTGTGACTCTGTTTCAGTGTGGACTCCGTTTGGCTGTGACTCTGTTTCAGTGTGAACTCCGTTTGGCTGTGACTCTGTTTCAGTGTGGGACTCCGTATGGCTGTGACTCTGTTTCAGTGTGGGACTCCGTATGGCTGTGACTCTGTTTCAGTGTGGGACTCCGTTTGGCTGTGACTCTGTTTCAGTGTGGGACTCCGTTTGGCTGTGTCTCTGTTTCAGTGTGGACCCGTATGGCTTTGAGCGGTTGGAGGACTTTGACTATGAGTCGTATGAGGAGTTGATGTCAGAGTACCTGGCCGTGCTCACCAGGAGGTCCATCAGATGGTCCAGGCTGTTGCAGGGACGGGGACGGCTGGAGAAGAGCATCAAGGGTGAGTGGGACTTCATCGGAGCCAGAGCATAAAATCAACTATTTATATATTTATTTATTTAACAGCGACAATATATATATTTTCTGCTAAAATGACACCAACAAACCAGATGAGCATGCATTGTAATGTCTCTAAAACAATACATCTAAGAAGTCATGTGGTATTTTGTTTAATTTGTTAATTTTTTTTGTATCCCAAGTCTATTAACTAAAATATCACAGATTAGACCAAAATGTTCACCTGCCCCATTTTAAGGGCGGGAGGTTACCGCGGTAACCCGACTCCAGTCATGTTTGTGCCTGTGAGATTGAGTCTTGACTAGTAGAAGCATTGTCTTCTCTAACCAGGCTGGTTGACAGAATGCCAAGCGTGTGCAATGCTGTCCTCAAGGCAAAGATGCAACTTTTCTACTTTGAAGAATCTGAAAAATAAAATATATTTTCATTTGTTTGACACACTTTGTGGTTACGACATGATTCCATATGTGATATTTTTTCATAGTTCTGATGTCTTCACTATTATTCTACAATGTAGAACAAATAAAGAGAAACCCATGAATGAGTAGGTGTCCAAGCTTTTGACTGGTAGTGTATTTTATTATTTTCTAAATTTTTATTTGTAAATATGTTATTTAAAAATAAAAATAAATACAATTATTTTCCCTTAACCCTGCCACCCCTCCCCCACGCGGAGTAAACAAATGGACAATACTTAGGCTTCCACTTCCAGCTGATACGTTTGGTGTGTGTGTGTGTGTGGTGTGGTGTGTGTGTGTGTGGTGGTGTGGTGTGTGTGTGGTGGTGTGTGTGTGTGTGTGTGTGGTGGTGTGGTGTGTGTGTGGTGGTGTGTGTGTGTGTGTGTGTGTGAGAGAGAGAGAGAGGAAAAGAGACTTAAGTTGTATCACTGACTTATGAAGTGGTAAGGGCGTGTGTGTGTGGTGTGTGTGTGTGTGAGAGAGGAAAAGAGACTTAAGTTGTATCACTGACTTATGAAGCACTTCCACAGTGAAGCGGTATGTGCGTAAGGGCGTGCCCAACGAGCACCGAGGGTTGGTCTGGATGTCAGCCAGCGGGGCCCAGGAGCACCTGGAGAAGAACCCAGGCTACTATCACTCTCTACTGGACACTACGAAGCAACAGCACGACCCCAAGCTGGTAGACTCCATACGCACAGGTTAGCTAATATACCTCATCATGGGTTAGCTGATATAGATCATCACGGGTTAGCTGATATAGATCATCACGGGTTAGCTGATATAGATCATCACGGGTTCGCCGATTATAGATCATCACGGGTTCGCTGATATAGATCATCATGGGTTAGCTGATATAGGTCATCACGGGTTAGCTGATTTTCACCTGAACGGGTTAGCTGATATAGGTCATCACGGGTTAGCTGATTATAGATCATCACGGGTTAGCTGAATTTCACCTGAACGGGTTAGCTGATATAGGTCATCACGGGTTATCTGATATAGGTCATCACGGGTTAGCTGATATAGATCATCACGGGTTAGCTGATATAGATCATCATGGGTTAGCTGATATAGATCATCATGGGTTAGCTGATATAGGTCATCACGGGTTCGCCGATTATAGATCATCACGGGTTCGCTGATATAGATCATCACGGGTTCGCTGATATAGATCATCACGGGTTCGCTGATATAGATCATCACGGGTTCGCTGATATAGATCATCACGGGTTCGCTGATATAGATCATCACGGGTTAGCTGATATAGATCATCACGGGCTAGCTGATTATAGATCATCACGGGTTAGCTGATTTTCACCTGAACGGGTTAGCTGATATAGGTCATCACGGGTTAGCTGATTATAGATCATCACGGGTTAGCTGAATTTCACCTGAACGGGTTATCTGATATAGGTCATCACGGGTTATCTGATATAGGTCATCACGGGTTAGCTGATATAGATCATCACGGGTTAGCTGATATAGATCATCATGGGTTAACTGATTTTCACCTGAACAGGTTAGCTGATATAGATCATCATGGGTTAGCTGATTTTCACCTGAACAGGTTAGCTGATATAGATCATCATGGGTTAGCTGATATAGATCATCATGGGTTAACTGATATAGATCATCATGGGTTAGCTGATTTTCACCTGAACAGGTTAGCTGATTTTCACCTGAACAGGTTAGCTGATATAGATCATCATGGGTTAGCTGATTTTCACCTGAACAGGTTAGCTGATATAGATCATCTTGGGTTAGCTGATATAGATCATCTTGGGTTAGCTGATTTTCACCTGAACACGGGAGCTTGACCTCTGAGATATGTCTCTCTGTCTGTACTCTGCCTTGACAAATAGCTGAAAGGGTTAGAGATGTTTAGAGTTGGCGGCAGGTTATTTTTTGGTAGTGATTCTAACCACCGGTCTCCCTGGCAGACCTGAACAGAACCTTTCCTGACAACATTCAGTTCCGCAAGACGTCCAACCCGTGTCTCCAGAAAACCCTGTACAACGTGCTGCTAGCGTACGGACACCACAACCCAGCTGTGGGCTACTGTCAAGTACGTTTACCCTGTTACACCTGGCGGTTCTTTGTTTGCATCCCAAATGGCACCCTATTCCCTATGTAGAGCACTACTATAGACCAGGGCCCTATTCTCTATATAGAGCACTACTTTAGACCAGGGCCCTATTCTCTATATAGAGCACTACTTTAGACCAGGGCCCTATTCCCTATGTAGTGCACTACTTTAGACCAGGACCCTATTCCCTATGTAGTGCACTAGTTTAGACCAGGACCCTATTCCCTATGTAGTGCACTACTTTAGACCAGAGTCCACAGGCAGCCTCAGATTCCACTTTACAGGCTCAGTCACCTTTTACCACTCATCTCCAGTCCTCTACTACAGTGGTCCCCAACTCCAGTCCTCTAGTCCTCTACTACAGTGGTTCCCAACTCCAGTCCTCCACTACAGTGGTTCCCAACTCCAGTCCTCTACTACAGTGGTTCCCAACTCCAGTCCTCTACTACAGTGGTTCCCAACTCCAGTCCTCTACTACAGTGGTTCCCAACTCCAGTCCTCTACTACAGTGGTTCCCAACTCCAGTCCTCTACTACAGTGGTTCCCAACTCCAGTCCTCTACTACAGTGGTTCCCAACTCCAGTCCTCTACTACAGTGGTTCCCAACTCCAGTCCTCTACTACAGTGGTTCCCAACTCCAGTCCTCTACTACAGTGGTTCCCAACTCCAGTCCTCTACTACAGTGGTTCCCAACTCCAGTCCTCTACTACAGCGGTTCCCAACTCCAGTCCTCTACTACAGTGGTCCTCTACTACAGTGGTTCCCACCTCCAGTCCTCTACTACAGTGGTCCTCTACTACAGTGGTTCCCAACTCCAGTCCTCTACTACAGTGGTTCCCAACTCCAGTCCTCCAGTCCTCTACTACAGTGGTTCCCAACTCCAGTCCTCTACTACAGTGGTTCCCAACTCCAGTCCTCTACTACAGTGGTTCCCAACTCCAGTCCTCCAGTCCTCTACTACAGTGGTTCCCAACTCCAGTCCTCCAGTCCTCTACTACAGTGGTTCCCAACTCCAGTCCTCTACTACAGTGGTTCCCAACTCCAGTCCTCTACTACAGTGGTTCCCAACTCCAGTCCTCCACTACAGTGGTTCCCAACTCCAGTCCTCTACTACAGTGGTTCCCAACTCCAGTCCTCTACTACAGTGGTTCCCAACTCCAGTCCTCTACTACAGTGGTTCCCAACTCCAGTCCTCTACTACAGTGGTTCCCAACTCCAGTCCTCTACTACAGTGGTTCCCAACTCCAGTCCTCTACTACAGTGGTTCCCAACTCCAGTCCTCTACTACAGTGGTTCCCAACTCCAGTCCTCTACTACAGTGGTTCCCAACTCCAGTCCTCTACTACAGTGGTTCCCAACTCCAGTCCTCTACTACAGTGGTTCCCAACTCCAGTCCTCTACTACAGTGGTTCCCAACTCCAGTCCTCTACTACAGTGGTTCCCAACTCCAGTCCTCTACTACAGCGGTTCCCAACTCCAGTCCTCTACTACAGTGGTCCTCTACTACAGTGGTTCCCACCTCCAGTCCTCTACTACAGTGGTCCTCTACTACAGTGGTTCCCAACTCCAGTCCTCTACTACAGTGGTTCCCAACTCCAGTCCTCCAGTCCTCTACTACAGTGGTTCCCAACTCCAGTCCTCTACTACAGTGGTTCCCAACTCCAGTCCTCTACTACAGTGGTTCCCAACTCCAGTCCTCTACTACAGTGGTTCCCAACTCCAGTCCTCCAGTCCTCTACTACAGTGGTTCCCAACTCCAGTCCTCTACTACAGTGGTTCCCAACTCCAGTCCTCTACTACAGTGGTTCCCAACTCCAGTCCTCTACTACAGTGGTTCCCAACTCCAGTCCTCTACTACAGTGGTTCCCAACTCCAGTCCTCTACTACAGTGGTTCCCAACTCCAGTCCTCTACTACAGTGGTTCCCAACTCCAGTCCTCTACTACAGTGGTTCCCAACTCCAGTCCTCTACTACAGTGGTTCCCAACTCCAGTCCTCTACTACAGTGGTTCCCAACTCCAGTTCTCTACTACAGTGGTTCCCAACTCCAGTCCTCTACTACAGTGGTTCCCAACTCCAGTCCTCTACTACAGTGGTTCCCAACTCCAGTCCTCTACTACAGTGGTTCCCAACTCCAGTCCTCTACTACAGCGGTTCCCAACTCCAGTCCTCTACTACAGTGGTTCCCAACTCCAGTCCTCTACTACAGCGGTTCCCAACTCCAGTCCTCTACTACAGTGGTCCTCTACTACAGTGGTTCCCACCTCCAGTCCTCTACTACAGTGGTTCCCACCTCCAGTCCTCTACTACAGTGGTCCTCTACTACAGTGGTTCCCACCTCCAGTCCTCTACTACAGTGGTTCCCACCTCCAGTCCTCTACTACAGTGGTCCTCTACTACAGTGGTTCCCACCTCCAGTCCTCTACTACGGTGGTCCTCTACTACAGTGGTTCCCACCTCCAGTCCTCTACTACAGTGGTTCCCACCTCCAGTCCTCTACTACAGTGGTTCCCAACTCCAGTCCTCTACTACAGTGGTTCCCAACTCCAGTCCTCTACTACAGTGGTTCCCACCTCCAGTCCTCTACAACAGTACACATTATTATTGTAGCCCCGGACCATCAACCTGATTGAGTTGGATCAGGGGGTCCTGGAAGACTGGAGTTGGGAAACACTGTTCTACTGTTTCTCAGCCCTCACTGCTACTGCACCGTGTTCACAGTGCCCCCTGTGGCTGGTCCAGGCATTACCAGCTAGCCTTTTCAGGAATCCCAACCCTTCCTCGATCATTCAATCAGCTTTTGTTCCTAAATGGGAATTCTATAGTTGGAACGTCATGTCGAATAGACAAGGCTACTGTGTGTGATTTGATAGGGAGATTTTCAGCCTTTTGCAATGCAAAGAAGCAGCATTATGGCTGAAGGTTTGGTGTGTGTGTACAGTCAGTCCTTCTCTCTGTCTCCCTCTCGTATTGGCAGCTTTTCTGTTTATTAGTCTGTCTTTTTGACTATCAAAGACACGTTGAATCACTTAAATTCCAATAGTTACTTACTAGAGACTACATATTTTTACCAATGGCCCTGGTCTAAAGTAGTGCACTATATAGGGAATAGGACTCTGGTCAAAAGTAGTGCACTATATAGGGCCCTGGTCTAAAGTAGTGTACTATATAGGGCCCTGGTCAAAAGTAGTGCACTATATAGGGCCCTGTTCAAAAGTAGTGCACTATATAGGGAATAGGGTGCCATTTGGGATGCTTAGTGTATCTCTGTCCACCTGTTCATCTCTCCCTCTTAGCAACAGGCTGTATTAGCAGGCAAAGGGAGAGAGAGAGAGGGCTGTTGAATTAGAATGTATTGACCAGGCAAAGGGAGAGAGAGAGAGGGCTGTTGAATTAGAATGTATTGGCAAGGGAGGGAGGGAGAAGAGGGCTGTTGAATTAGAATGTATTGGCAAGGGAGGGAGGGAGGGGAGGGAGGGAGAGAGAGAGAGAGAGAGAGAGGGCTGTTGAATTAGAATGTATTGGACAGGCAAAGGGAGAGAGAGAGAGAGAGAGAGAGAGGGCTGTTGAATTAGAATGTATTGGACAGGCAAAGGGAGAGAGAGAGAGAGAGAGAGAGAGAGAGGGCTGTTGAATTAGAATGTATTGGACAGGCAAAGGGAGAGAGAGAGAGAGAGAGAGAGGGCTGTTGAATTAGAATGTATTGGACAGGCAAAGGGAGAGAGAGAAAGAGAGAGAGGGCTGTTGAATTAGAATGTATTGGACAGGCAAAGGGAGGGAGAGAAAGAGAGAGAGGGCTGTTGAATTAGAATGTATTGGACAGGCAAAGGGAGAGAGAGAGAGGGCTGTTGAATTAGAATGTATTGACCAGGCAAAGGGAGAGAGAGAGAGGGCTGTTGAATTAGAATGTATTGACCAGGCAAAGGGAGAGAGAGAGAGGGCTGTTGAATTAGAATGTATTGGACAGGCAAAGGGAGAGAGAGAGAGAGAGAGGGCTGTTGAATTAGAATGTATTGGACAGGCAAAGGGAGAGAGAGAGAGAGAGAGGGCTGTTGAATTAGAATGTATTGGACAGGCAAAGGGAGAGAGAGAAAGAGAGAGAGGGCTGTTGAATTAGAATGTATTGGACAGGCAAAGGGAGGGAGAGAAAGAGAGAGAGGGCTGTTGAATTAGAATGTATTGGACAGGCAAAGGGAGGGAGAGAAAGAGAGAGAGGGCTGTTGAATTAGAATGTATTGGACAGGCAAAGGGAGAGAGAGAGAGAGAGAGAGAGAGAGGGCTGTTGAATTAGAATGTATTGGACAGGCAAAGGGAGGGAGAGAAAGAGAGAGAGGGCTGTTGAATTAGAATGTATTGGACAGGCAAAGGGAGAGAGAGAGAGAGAGAGAGAGAGAGGGCTGTTGAATTAGAATGTATTGGACAGGCAAAGGGAGAGAGAGAGAGGGAGGGCTGTTGAATTAGAATGTATTGGACAGGCAAAGGGAGAGAGAGAGAGGGAGGGCTGTTGAATTAGAATGTATTGGACAGGCAAAGAGAGAGAGAGAGGGAGGGCTGTTGAATTAGAATGTATTGGACAGGCAAAGGGAGAGAGAGAGAGAGAGAGAGAGAGGGCTGTTGAATTAGAATGTATTGGACAGGCAAAGGGAGAGAGAGAGAGGGCTGTTGAATTAGAATGTATTGGACAGGCAAAGGGAGAGAGAGAGAGGGCTGTTGAATTAGAATGTATTGGACAGGCAAAGGGAGAGAGAGAGAGAGAGAGAGAGAGAGAGGGCTGTTGAATTAGAATGTATTGGACAGGCAAAGGGAGAGAGAGAGAGAGAGAGAGAGAGAGAGGGCTGTTGAATTAGAATGTATTGGACAGGCAAAGGGAGAGAGAGAGGGCTGTTGAATTAGAATGTATTGGACAGGCAAAGGGAGAGAGAGAGAGAGGGCTGTTGAATTAGAATGTATTGGACAGGCAAAGGGAGAGAGAGAGAGGGAGGGCTGTTGAATTAGAACGGGTTGTGCCCCTCACTAAGCTGTCAAGGAGAGGATGTCAACAACCTCCAGACAACAACACATTGAAAACACAGTTATAACTTAACAATGTATTGTGGCTGAAATGTAATATTCATATGTATCTAATAACTGTCTTGTCTTCAGGGCATGAACTTCATCGCTGGGTACCTCATCATCATCACTAAAGACGAGGAGAAATCATTCTGGCTGATGGACGCTCTACTGGGCAGGATACTACCAGGTGTGTTTGTCTTCTCTCCCTGCCGTGGGTCTATGTATAACCCAGCGGAGGTCACATGGTCTTGAGCCTCTTTAAGACCCATGTCCCGTCACACGGAGGGGAGGGAGGGAGGGGGGTAATCCTATGATGTCACGCAGGAAATGACATCACGCCCCCAGCTCACTACCTTGGCATATTCGGGCTCCACTCTGACAAACAGGTGGATTTGATCTGAGATCATATTCGTCACTGAGTTCAGGGCGCATATCTTTGAGGTGTGTGTGTGTGTGTGTGTGTGTGTGTGTGTGTTCCTTGACGACAGTAAAAAAACAACAGTGTAATGAAAGGGACTGTTGATACTAAGTTGTGTGTCCTGTCTGTCTCCTGTCCAGACTACTACACCCCAGCCATGCTGGGTCTGAAGATGGACCAGGAGGTTTTAGGGGAGCTTGTGAGGACCAAAGCCCCAGTTGTGTGGCAGGCCATGGGGCAACACAACGTCATGTGGACCCTGGTGGTCTCCAGGTGGTTCATCTGTCTCTACATAGACGTCCTGCCTGTAGAGGTGAGGGGGGAGGACTAGGGGTTTAGGGGGGGGAGGACTAGGGGTGAGGGGGGAGGACTAGGGGGTTTAGGGGGGAGGGACTAGGGGTTTAGGGGGGAGGGACTAGGGGTTTAGGGGGAGGGACTAGGGGTTTAGGGGGAGGGACTAGGGGTTTAGGGGGAGGGACTATGGGGTTTAGGGGGAGGGACTATGGGGTTTAGGGAGAGGGACTAGGGGTTTAGGGGGAAAACTTTGGCCACATCTTTGTTGTTGTTGGAGTACTATTACTAAATTGATGTAACTATTGAACATGTAAACACCCAGTCAGGTTTGGGTCCGTGATCTGTTGTAGAAGGGCTATTAAATCATGTTTTATCAGTGCTGAGCTTTATCAGAGACTCAGCCCCACAACAGGACTGAATCAGGTTTACAGGGCAGAATGGGTTCTGTGTGTCAGGAGGTCAGTCTGCTGAGCTGAACTCAGTCCAGGGCTGTGTCCTGGAGCAGCAGGAAGGGAAGAGACCGTATAATGAAGAACCATCTTTACATATTTCATCACCATGCCTAGTGTCACTGTCTACCATCTCAGCTTGATGACCTGTCCTGCAACCCATTAAGCTAAGCCCGACTGTCCTGCGGCCCATTAAGCCCGACTGTCCTGCGGCCCATTAAAGCCCGACTGTCCTGCGGCCCATTAAGCCCGACTGTCCTGCGGCCCATTAAAGCCCGACTGTCCTGCGGCCCATTAAAGCCCGACTGTCCTGCGGCCCATTAAGCCCGACTGTCCTGTGGCCCATTAAGCCAGACTCTCCTGCGGCCCATTAAAGCCTGACTGTCCTGCGGCCCATTAAGCTAAGCCTGACTGTCCTGCGGCCCATTAAGCTAAGCCTGACTGTCCTGCGGCCCATTAAGCTAAGCCTGACTGTCCTGCGGCCCATTAAGCTAAGCCTGACTGTCCTGCGGCCCATTAAGCCCGACTGTCCTGCGGCCCATTAAGCCCGACTGTCCTGCGGCCCATTAAAGCCCGACTGTCCTGCGGCCCATTAAAGCCCGACTGTCCTGCGGCCCATTAAAGCCCGACTGTCCTGCGGCCCATTAAAGCCCGACTGTCCTGCGGCCCATTAAGCCTGACTGTCCTGCGGCCCATTAAGCCTGGCTGTCCTGCGGCCCATTAAGCCTGGCTGTCCTGCGGCCCATTAAAGGCCGACTGTTCTGCGGCCCATTAAGCCTGACTGTCCTGCGGCCCATTAAGCCTGACTGTCCTGCGGCCCATTAAGCCTGGCTGTCCTGCGGCCCATTAAAGGCCGACTGTTCTGCGGCCCATTAAAGCCCGACTGTCCTGCGGCCCATTAAAGCCCGACTGTCCTGCGGCCCATTAAGCCCGACTGTCCTGCGGCCCATTAAAGCCCGACTGTCCTGCGGCCCATTAAAGCCCGACTGTCCTGGGCCCATTAAGCCTGACTGTCCTGCGGCCCATTAAAGCCCGACTGTCCTGCGGCCCATTAAAGCCCGACTGTCCTGCGGCCCATTAAGCCTGACTGTCCTGCGGCCCATTAAGCCTGGCTGTCCTGCGGCCCATTAAAGGCCGACTGTTCTGCGGCCCATTAAAGCCCGACTGTCCTGCGGCCCATTAAAGCCCGACTGTCCTGCGGCCCATTAAGCCCGACTGTCCTGCGGCCCATTAAAGCCCGACTGTCCTGCGGCCCATTAAAGCCCGACTGTCCTGGGCCCATTAAGCCTGACTGTCCTGCGGCCCATTAAACGTGACTCTCGTCTCTCTCCTTGGTTCTCGTCCTCAGACGGTTCTGCGTATCTGGGACTGTCTGTTCTACGAGGGTTCTAAGATTCTGTTCCGTGTGGCTCTGACGTTGATAAGGAACCAGCAGGCTGAGGTCCAACAGGCCGGTTCCCTGCCTGACGTCTGTGACTGCTTCAAACACATGACCAGAGGCCCCGATGTAGAGGACTGCCACTCCTTCATGCAGGTATACACACACACACACTCTGAAATGAACATGTGTGTGGATGTGTTTTAACTTCTGGTCCCCACAAGAATAGCAAATAAACACACAAATTTGACAAACTGGGGACATTTTGTTAGTCCCCATGAGGGGAAATGCTATTTCTAGGGGGTTTAGGGTTAGATATTTATAGGAGGTTTAGGGTTAGATATTTCTAGATGGTTTAGGGTTAAGGTTAGATATTTCTAGGGGGTTTAGGGTTAGGGTTAGATATTTCTAGGGGGTTTAGGGTTAGATATTTCTAGGGGGTTTAGGGTTAGATATTTCTAGGGGGTTTGGGGTTAAGGTTAGATATTTCTAGGGGGTTTGGGGTTAAGGTTAGATATTTCTAGGGGGTTTAGGGTTAAGGTTAGATATTTCTAGGGGGTTTAGGGTTAAGGTTAGATATTTCTAGGGGGTTTAGGGTTAAGGTTAGATATTTCTAGGGGGTTTAGGGTTAGGGTTAGATATTTCTAGGGGGTTTAGGGTTAGATATTTCTAGATGGTTTAGGGTTAAGGTTAGATATTTCTAGGGGGTTTAAGGTTAGATATTTCTAGGGGGGTTAAGGTTAGATATATTTCTAGGGGGGTTAAGGTTAGATATTTCTAGGGGGTTTAAGGTTAGATATTTCTAGGGGGTTTAAGGTTAGATATTTCTAGGGGGTTTAGGGTTAGATATTTCTAGGGGGTTTGGGGTTAAGGTTAGATATTTCTAGGGGGTTTAGGGTTAAGGTTAGATATTTCTAGGGGGTTTAGGGTTAAGGTTAGATATTTCTAGGGGGTTTAGGGTTAAGGTTAGATATTTCTAGGGGCTTTAGGTTAGGGTTAGATATTTCTAGGGGGTTTAGGTTTAGGGTTAGATATTTCTAGGGGCTTTAGGTTAGGGTTAGATATTTCTAGGGGGTTTAAGGTTTGGGTTAGATATTTCTAGGGGGTTTAGGGTTAGATATTTCTAGGGGGTTTAGGGTTAGATATTTCTAGGGGGTTTAGGGTTAGATATTTCTAGGGGGTTTAGGGTTAGATATTTCTAGGGGGGTTAGGGTTAGATATTTCTAGGGGGTTAGGGTTAGATATTTCTACGGGGTTTAGGGTTAAGGTTAGATATTTCTACGGGGTTTAGGGTTAAGGTTAGATATATATGGGTTCCAGTTCGGGAAAATAGGATTTTCAGTGGGACTAAATTGTGTGTCCCCACAAGGTTAACTGTACAAGACTGTGTGTGTGTGTGTGTGTGTGTGTGTGTGTACACCATAATGATCTCTGTTCATCCCTCTAATCCTTTGTCTTGCTGCTTTCCCAGAAAATCTTCACGGAACCCGGAAGCCTCTCCATGGCAACCATCACCAAGCTCCGGGAGACGTGTCGAGCACGCATCATCGCTGAGGAGTCCTGACCCCATCCTCCTGACCTGTCAATCAAACACACTGCACATTCCGGGCTGGGTCCCAACACTCCTTAATGGTCTCCTCTCCTCGGATCCTATCCCTCACTGTTGGGACAGTGTCCTAGACTGTTTTGTACTCTTTAGCATGACTACCATGTAGCTATGTAGACTACCATGTATGGAGACTACTAGGGGTGACAATAAGGTGTTACAAGTACCAGCAAATGTAATTAGTACCTATCCTGTGGGGGCACATCGTACAGGTTAAACATGAGCCTATCACAATAATTAACAACAAAGATGCCAATGAAACCTTTTGTCTATTACACTATTGTCATTACTGTATGAAAGGCACATGAAATAAAACATATTTAGCCAATGGACATGAAAACATGGTACGCTCAAATGTGGTGTGGTTTGGCAATAAGTGACATTTTGAAAAAGCAGAGATGATCGTCTGAGACGCGCGGACAGCAGTGGACGATACCAGACTGATGTCTTAATGACGCGCGGACAGCAGAGGACGTTACCAGACTGATGTCGTCTTAATGAGGGACGTCGCTGATCGTCTGAGACGCGCGGACAGCAATGGACGATACCAGACTGATGTCGTCTTAATGACGCGCGGACAGCAGTGGACGTTACCAGACTGATGTCGTCTTAATGAGTGACGTCGCTGGGTGTCATTCATCAAACGGCGGCTGCACTGTAGAGATGCAGGAATTCAACATGAGTTTTCGTCCAGCGTTGGTGTTCATCTACATTGGTTCATGTAGACCTGAATGTACACATGTAGCTAGATAGTTCATGTGTACATTCAGGGCTACATTAACTATCTAGCTACATGTAGACTCTGGTCTAAAGTAGTGCACTATATACGGAATAGGGTGCCAACTCATGTGAGATTCATGTTGCTGACTGAAGCTCATCGTAACTGGAATAAACATTTATTTAAGAACAAGATTTGGATTCTATGACTGCACTTTTCTCCTGAGTGATGACATCACTGATGACGTTGGGAAGTAGACTTGAAGCGCCGTCGTACATGAATGATAGTGTCTGTTGTAGTGCACTAGAAACTAGCCTGATTCTCTGTACACCAGACATTATTAAATAAACTACTGACTTTCCTTCCCCAGTCTGTTCTTTCTGCTACTTTTGTAGTCCCTGTAAATCTCTAGTGCTGGGAACTACAAACCCCATCTATTCTCGACTCAGGAAGCAGAAGAAAGGTGTTTCAGATGTCTTTTATTGACCTTAGCAAGACGCATAATAGAAAAATCATCAAAACATTCTCTACAAAAATAAAAAGATCAACTCGCTACAATGGATGAACACAAATCTCATGGGAGGAGAGGGGAGGAGCTAAACTATATTACACACCAGGTCAACACAATCTCAGGGGAGGAGAGGGGAGGAGCTAAACTATATTACACACCAGGTCAACACAATCTCATGGGAGGAGAGGGGAGGAGCTAAACGATATTACACACCAGGTCAACACAATCTCAGGGGAGGAGAGGGGAGGAGCTAAACGATATTACACACCAGGTCAACACATCCATCATGAAACAACCTTAACCTTGTTCTGTTCCTCAGTCCGACAGCGTCCACAACCTTTTGTTATGAAACGCAGTAAAACCACAAAACACATAATTCCCCCACCCCCCACAAGGCCTTTCAAATGTTCCTGTGACCTACAACATAATCCGGTCAGTATTCCTGACCAGAGAGGAGGAGGTGTTAGACATTCAAGTTTCCCTTTGTGTTCCCTCACAGGAGTCTTCAGACCTCCCTAGGTGATGTCGTAGAAAAGATGGCGGTCCTGAAGGAAAGGAGATGAGGAAGGAAGGGAAGCTTGTTGAGTCCATCACAAAACGTGCTTCTAGGATAGACCCACTCTTCCATAAGAGTTGAATACTATATCATTTAATATCGGATTAATTTCATTTACTCAAAAAACTGCAATTGAAGAAAAAATAAATTCTTTAAATTCCGTTTAAAGCGAGAATCCACCCAAGTCAAACATGATATCAGAACTAAAAGGGTATACTGAGCCAGCTGCAGTAGAGATGGGCTAGAGACAGAGGGGGAAGGTAGGTTGACCAGCCACTAGTCTGTTAGTAGAGATGGGCTAGAGACAGAGAGACGAGGGGGAAGGTAGGTTGACCAGCCACTAGTCTGTTAGTAGAGATGGGCTAGAGACAGAGAGACGAGGGGGAAGGTAGGTTGACCAGCCACTAGTCTGTTAGTAGAGATGGGCTAGAGACAGAGAGACGAGGGGGAAGGTAGGTTGACCAGCCACTAGTCTGTTAGTAGAGATGGGCTAGAGACAGAGAGACGAGGGGGAAGGTAGGTTGACCAGCCACTAGTCTGTTAGTAGAGATGGGCTAGAGACAGACAGAGGGGGAAGGTAGGTTGACCAGCCACTAGTCTGTTAGTAGAGATGGGCTAGAGACAGACAGAGGGGGAAGGTAGGTTGACCAGCCACTAGTCTGTTAGTAGAGATGGGCTAGAGACAGAGGGGGAAGGTAGGTTTGACCAGGCACTAGTCTGTTAGTAGGTAGCAGAGGATGAGTTGCTGTGAATAACAATACACACACAGACAGACACATACACAGACAGACAGACAGACACACTGCAGAGAGGGCCTGGTTTGTACATGGTCCAGTCAGTCATTAGTAGCAGTGGTTGGTTGAGCGTCCGGCTCTCTGCAGTCTGCCTGAAAAGACTCCCTACATTGTGCACTAAGTTTGACCAGAATCCACATAGACCTCTGGTGAAAAGTAGTGCACTATAGGGAATAGGGTGCTGATTGATACACATAAGGTTGTGTGTCAGTGTTCTCAGATGGTCTGGTATCCAGCATGGCTCCTCTTCCTGCCGATGAGGTAAGCGATGAGAACGATGAGAACCAGGCCGGCCAGAGCGGCTCCCACAACGATGGGAATCAACATGCTGTCCTGATCCAACTGACACTCCTCCGCTAGAGGGAGGGAGAGGAGGGGATGTGGAGGGCGAAGGAGGTTATGTGGAGGGAGAGGGGGGGGGGAGGGGAGGATGTGGAGGGAGAGGGGGGGATGTGGAGGGAGAGGGAGAGTGTGGAGGGAGATGAGGGAGAGAAAGAAACATTTCTGTTTAACTCATACAGTGCCTTGCGAAAGTATTCGGCCCCCTTGAACTTTGCGACCTTTTGCCACATTTCAGGCTTCAAACATAAAGATATAAAACTGTATTTTTTTGTGAAGAATCAACAACAAGTGGGACACAATCATGAAGTGGAACGACATTTATTGGATATTTCAAACTTTTTTAACAAATCAAAAACTGAACAATTGGGCGTGCAAAATTATTCAGCCCCCTTAAGTTAATACTTTGTAGCGCCACCTTTTGCTGCGATTACAGCTGTAAGTCGCTTGGGGTATGTCTCTATCAGTTTTGCACATCGAGAGACTGACATTTTTTCCCATTCCTCCTTGCAAAACAGCTCGAGCTCAGTGAGGTTGGATGGAGAGCATTTGTGAACAGCAATTTTCAGTTCTTTCCACAGATTCTCGATTGGATTCAGGTCTGGACTTTGACTTGGCCATTCTAACACCTGGATATGTTTATTTTTGAACCATTCCATTGTAGATTTTGCTTTATGTTTTGGATCATTGTCTTGTTGGAAGGCAAATCTCCGTCCCAGTCTCAGGTCTTTTGCAGACTCCATCAGGTTTTCTTCCAGAATGGTCCTGTATTTGGCTCCATCCATCTTCCCATCAATTTTAACCATCTTCCCTGTCCCTGCTGAAGAAAAGCAGGCCCAAACCATGATGCTGCCACCACCATGTTTGACAGTGGGGATGTTGTGTTCAGGGTTATGAGCTGTGTTGCTTTTACGCCAAACATAAAGTTTTGCATTGTTGCCAAAAAGTTCAATTTTGGTTTCATCTGACCAGAGCACCTTCTTCCACATGTTTGGTGTGTCTCCCAGGTGGCTTGTGGCAAACTTTAAACAACACTTTTTATGGATATCTTTAAGAAATGGCTTTCTTCTTGCCACTCTTCCATAAAGGCCAGATTTGTGCAATATATGACTGATTGTTGTCCTATGGACAGAGTCTCCCACCTCAGCTGTAGATCTCTGCAGTTCATCCAGAGTGATCATGGGCCTCTTGGCTGCATCTCTGATCAGTCTTCTCCTTGTATGAGCTGAAAGTTTAGAGGGACGGCCAGGTCTTGGTAGATTTGCAGTGGTCTGATACTCCTTCCATTTCAATATTATCGCTTGCACAGTGCTCCTTGGGATGTTTAAAGCTTGGAAATCTTTTTGTATCCAAATCCAGCTTTAAACTTCTTCACAACAGTATCTCAGACCTGCCTGGTGTGTTCCTTGTTCTTCATGATGCTCTTTGCGCTTTTAACGGACCTCTGAGACTATCACAGTGCAGGTGCATTTATACGGAGACTTGATTACACACAGGTGGATTGTATTAATCATCATTAGTCATTTAGGTCAACATTGGATCATTCAGAGATCCTCACTGAACTTCTGGAGAGAGTTTGCTGCACTGAAAGTAAAGGGGCTGAATAATTTTGCACGCCCAATTTTTCAGTTTTTGATTTGTTAAAAAAGTTTTAAATACCCAATAAATGTCGTTCCACTTCATGATTGTGTCCCACTTGTTGTTGATTCTTCACAAAAAAAATACAGTTTTATATCTTTATGTTTGAAGCCTGAAATGTGGCAAAAGGTCGCAAAGTTCAAGGGGGCCGAATACTTTCGCAAGGCACTGTATGAAATTCATGTTGCTGGCTGAAGCTCATCTTAACTGGAATAAACATTTATTTAAGAACAAGATTTGGATTCTATGACTTTGCACTTTTCTCCTCTGAGTGATGAGATCACTGATGACGTTGGGAAGTAGACTTGAAGCGTCGTCTTACATGAATGATAGTGTCTGTTGTAGTGCACTAGAAACTAGCCTGATTCTCTGTACACCAGACATTATTAAATAAACTACTGAACTTCTAATCAAGGACACATTGACTAAGGGTAGAGAGAGAGAGAGAGAGAAGAGATGGATAGATCATATGAAAGTGTAGAGAGAGAGAGGAGAGATGGCTAGATCATCTGAAAGTGTAGAGAGAGAGAGGAGAGATGGCTAGATCATCTGAAAGTGTAGAGAGAGAGAGGAGAGATGGCTAGATCATCTGAAAGTGTAGAGAGAGAGAGGAGAGATGGCTAGATCATCTGAAAGTGTAGAGAGAGAGAGGAGAGATGGCTAGATCATCTGAAAGTGTAGAGAGAGAGAGGAGAGATGGCTAGATCATCTGAAAGTGTAGAGAGAGAGGAGAGATGGCTAGATCATCTGAAAGTGTAGAGAGAGAGGAGAGATGGCTAGATCATCTGAAAGTGTAGAGAGAGAGGAGAGATGGCTAGATCATCTGAAAGTGTAGAGAGAGAGGAGAGATGGCTAGATCATCTGAAAGTATAGAGAGAGAGAGGAGAGATGGCTAGATCATATGAAAGGGTAGAGAGAGAGGAGAGATGGATAGATCATATGAAAGGGTAGAGAGAGAGGAGAGATGGATAGATCATATGAAAGTGTAGAGAGAGAGGAGAGATGGATAGATCATATGAAAGTGTAGAGAGAGAGAGGAGAGATGGATAGATCATATGAAAGTGTAGAGAGAGAGGAGAGATGGATAGATCATATGAAAGTGTAGAGAGATAGGAGAGATGGATAGATCATCTGAAAGGAGAGGAGAGATGGATAGATCATATGAAAAGGTAGAGAGAGAGGAGAGATGGATAGATCATATGAAAGTGTAGAGAGAGAGGAGAGATCATATGAAAGGAGAGGAGAGATGGATAGATCATATGAAAGGAGAGGAGAGATGGTTAGATCATATGAAAGTGTAGAGAGGGAGAACGCTAGATTAGATCATATCCGGTACCTTGTGCAAACTGTCCTCTGGTGATGCCGAAGGGCTGGACCTGCAGGTGGAAGGTGTTGAGGGAGAAGTTCTGGTCTACAGCCAGAGTCTGTTCTGAACTACACATGTAGCTACGCCCCAGGGAGCCACGCAGGTAATCCAGACTACTGTTACTGGTGTTGAACGGGGCTGGAGGGAGGGAGAGAGAGAGGAAGAGTAGAGAGGTAGAGGTGAACAGAGATCCAGACATTGTTATGGAACAGCAATTATTCAACAGAGAGACAGACAGAGAGCGATAAAGAGAGAGGCACATAGAGAGAGACAGAGACAGAGACAGAGAGAGAGAGTGGCAAGAAGAAAGCCATTTCTTAAAGATATCCATAAAAAGTGTCATTTAAAGTTTGCCACAAGCCACCTGGGAGACACACCAAACAAGTGGTGCTCTGGTCAGATGAAACCAAAATTGAACTTTTTGGCAACAATGCAAAACGTTATGTTTGGCGTAAAAGCAACACAGCTCATCACCCTGAACACACCATCCCCACTGTCAAACATGGTGGTGGCAGCATCATGGTTTGGGCCTGCTTTTCTTCAGCAGGGACAGGGAAGATGGTTAAAATTGATGGGAAGATGGATGGAGCCAAATACAGGACCATTCTGGAAGAAAATCTGATGGAGTCTGAAAAAGACCTGAGACTGGGACGGAGATTTGTCTTCCAACAAGACAATGATCAAAAACATAAAGCAAAATCTACAATGGAATGGTTCAAAAATAAACATATCCAGGTGTTAGAATGGCCATGTCAAAGTCCAGACCTGAATCCAATCGAGAATCTGTGGAAAGAACTGAAAACTGCTGTTCACAAATGCTCTCCATCCAACCTCACTGAGCTCGAGCTGTTTTGCAAGGAGGAATGGGAAAAAATGTCAGTCTTTCGATGTGCAAAACTGATAGAGACATACCCCAAGCGACTTACAGCTGTAATCGCAGCAAAAGGTGGCGCTACAAAGTATTAACTTAAGGGGGCTGAAACATTTTGCACGCCCAATTTGTCAGTTTTTAATTTGTTAAAAAAGTTTGAAATATCCAATAAATGTCGTTCCACTTCATGATTGTGTCCCACTTGTTGTTGATTCTTCACAAAAAAATACAGTTTTATATCTTTATGTTTGAAGCCTGAAATGTGGCAAAAGGTCGCAAAGTTCAAGGGGGCCGAATACTTTCGCAAGGCACTGTATATATCATCTCAGTTCTGAAGAGACCGATCATCAGTGTAACATACTGGTACTGTTTGGTCTTTATGGACACTATTGATACCAGAGGAAACACTAACCTGTCATATCAGGCCAAGCTGCTACCACAGACAGACCAGTCAGGTGGTACCTGTTAGACGTGGTGTTCTGGAAAGACAAGAAACAACATCAGCCACAGAGGAGAGGAGAGAGAATTGACAGACAGATAGATAACCAGTCAGGCAGACTGATAGCCAGACAGGCAGACAGACAAAAGTGTAAAAGACTGACAGACAGGTAAACGGTAGAGTGATGATGTCACCAGAGTAAACAGGAAGCTGAGGTTGGTGGCACTGCCCTGTGTCAGCACCAGGGTGGCGCTGGTGGGGTCACATGATCCTGAGCTGGTCGTCTGATTGGGCTGCAGGTTTACTACTTCCTGGATAGTCTGTCAATGAGGAGGAGAGGGATAGGTTATTGTGTGTTACTGGGACAGTGTGTGTGTGTGTGTGTGTGTGTGTGTGTGTGTGTGTGCGCACATGAGTGTGTGGGTTACCTTATTCTGTGAGGCAGAGAAGTGGGAGATGTTGAGCTGCAGTGCCATGCGGGCCAGCAGACAGACGGTCCCGTTGCTATTGGAGACAGAGTAGCTGCCCTGGTTAGGGGTTCCAGGAGGGGTGGGGACGGGGGCGGGGGCTGCTGTGGTGGTGGAGGGGGATGGAGGCGGGGCTGTGGTGAAGCTCTGGTCAGCAGTACACACACTCTCTGGGAAGAACAGACGGTTCAGACAACACGGGTCAATACCCTCATACTGTTCAGACCAGCTATCACACAACACAGGTCAATACCCTCATACTGTTCAGACCAGCTATCACACAACACAGGTCAATACCCTCAGACTGTTCAGACCGGCTATCACACAACACAGGTCAATACCCTCATACTGTTCAGACCGGCTATCACACAACACAGGTCAATACCCTCATACTGTTCAGACCAGCTATCACACAACACAGGTCAATACCCTCATACTGTTCAGACCAGCTATCACACAACACAGGTCAATACCCTCATACTGTTCAGACCAGCTATCACACAACACAGGTCAATACCCTCAGACTGTTCAGACCAGCTATCACACAACACAGGTCAATACCCTCATACTGTTCAGACCAGCTATCACACAACACAGGTCAATACCCTCAGACTGTTCAGACCAGCTATCACACAACACAGGTCAATACCCTCATACTGTTCAGACCAGCTATCACACAACACAGGTCAATACCCTCATACTGTTCAGACCAGCTATCACACAACACAGGTCAATACCCTCATACTGTTCAGACCAGCTATCACACAACACAGGTCAATACCTCGACTTCGGCGATGTCATTTACAAAATAGCCTCCAATACCCTACTCAACAAATTGGATGCAGTCTATCACAGTGCAATCCGTTTTATCACCAAAGCCCCATATACTACCCACCATTGCGACCTGTACGCTCTCGTTGGCTGGCCCTCGCTTCATACTCGTCGCCAAACCCACTGGCTCCATGTCATCTACAAGACCCTGCTAGGTAAAGTCCCCCCTTATCTCAGCTCGCTGGTCACCATAGCATCTCCCACCTGTAGCACACGCTCCAGCAGGTATATCTCTAGTCACCCCCAAAACCAATTCTTTCTTTGGCCGCCTCTCCTTCCAGTTCTCTGCTGCAAATGACTGGGACGAACTACAAAAATCTCTGAAACTGGAAACACTTATCTCCCTCACTAGCTTTAAGCACCAACTGTCAGAGCAGCTCACAGATTACTGCACCTGTACATAGCCCACCTATAATTTAGCCCAAACAACTACCTCTTTCCCAACTGTATTTAATTTTAATTTATTTATTTATTTTGCTTCTTTGCACCCCATTATTTTTTTATTTCTACTTTGCACATTCTTCCATTGCAAAACTACCATTCCAGTATTTTACTTGCTATATTGTATTTACTTTGCCATCATGGCCTTTTTTGCCTTTACCTCCCTTCTCACCTCATTTGCTCACATTGTATATAGACTTGTTTATACTGCATTATTGACTGTATGTCTGTTTTACTCCATGTGTAACTCTGTGTCGTTGTATCTGTCGAACTGCTTTGCTTTATCTTGGCCAGGTCGCAATTGTAAATGAGAACTTGTTCTCAACTTGCCTACCTGGTTAAATAAAGGTAAAATAAAATAAAATAAATAAATAAATAAAATACCCTCAGACTGTTCAGACCAGCTATCACACAACACAACACAGGTCAATACCCTCATACTGTTCAGACCAGCTATCACACAACACATGTCAATACCCTCATACTGTTCAGACCAGCTATCAC
Organism: Oncorhynchus kisutch; assembly: GCF_002021735.2. Classification (NCBI taxonomy): domain Eukaryota; kingdom Metazoa; phylum Chordata; class Actinopteri; order Salmoniformes; family Salmonidae; genus Oncorhynchus; species Oncorhynchus kisutch. Next base: position 6,291,936 of record NW_022261982.1, on the reverse strand, counting down.
AAAACACAACACAGGTCAATACCCTCATACTGTTCAGACCAGCTATCACACAACACAACACAGGTCAATACCCTCATACTGTTCAGACCAGCTATCACACAACACAACACAGGTCAATACCCTCATACTGTTCAGACCAGCTATCACACAACACAACACAGGTCAATACCCTCATACTGTTCAGACCAGCTATCACACAACACAGGTCAATACCCTCATACTGTTCAGACCAGCTATCACACAACACAGGTCAATACCCTCATACTGTTCAGACCAGCTATCACACAACACAGGTCAATACCCTCATACTGTTCAGACCAGCTATCACACAACACAGGTCAATACCCTCATACTGTTCAGACCAGCTATCACACAACACAGGTCAATACCCTCAGGCTGTTCAGACCAGCTATCACACAACACAGGTCAATACCCTCATACTGTTCAGACCAGCTATCACACAACACAACACAGGTCAATACCCTCATACTGTTCAGACCAGCTATCACACAACACAGGTCAATACCCTCATACTGTTCAGACCAGCTATCACACAACACAGGTCAATACCCTCATACTGTTCAGACCAGCTATCACACAACACAGGTCAATACCCTCATACTGTTCAGACCAGCTATCACACAACAGGTCAATACCCTCATACTGTTCAGACCAGCTATCACACAACACAGGTCAATACCCTCAGGCTGTTCAGACCAGCTATCACACAACACAGGTCAATACCCTCATACTGTTCAGACCAGCTAACACAGGTCAATACCCTCATACTGTTCAGACCAGCTAACACAGGTCAATACCCTCATACTGTTCAGACCAGCTATCACACAACACAACACAGGTCAATACCCTCATACTGTTCAGACCAGCTATCACACAACACAACACAGGTCAATACCCTCATACTGTTCAGACCAGCTATCACACAACACAGGTCAATACCCTCATACTGTTCAGACCAGCTATCACACAACACAGGTCAATACCCTCAGACTGTTCAGACCAGCTATCACACAACACAGGTCAATACCCTCATACTGTTCAGACCAGCTAACACACAACACAGGTCAATACCCTCATACTGTTCAGACCAGCTAACACAGGTCAATACCCTCATACTGTTCAGACCAGCTATCACACAACACAGGTCAATACCCTCATACTGTTCAGACCAGCTATCACACAACACAGGTCAATACCCTCATACTGTTCAGACCAGCTATCACACAACACAGGTCAATACCCTCAGACTGTTCATTTAAAACACAATAAGTTAAGTGGTCAAAGTCAAACATGTAAAGGAACAACCAAAGTGTTGATGGTCAGTAACCAGTTGTTAATGTGTTTGATGGTCAGTAACCAGTTGTTAATGTGTTTGATGGTCAGTAACCAGTTGTTAATGTGTTTGATGGTCAGTAACCAGTTGTTAATGTGTTTGATGGTCAGTAACCAGTTGTTAATGTGTTTGATGGTCAGTAACCAGTTGTTAATGTGTTTGATGGTCAGTAACCAGTTGTTAATGTGTTTGATGGTCAGTAACCAGTTGTTAATGTGTTTGATGGTCAGTAACCAGTTGTTAATGTGTTTGATGGTCAGTAACCAGTTGTTAATGTGTTTGATGGTCAGTAACCAGTTGTTAATGTGTTTGATGGTCAGTAACCAGTTGTTAATGTGTTTGATGGTCAGTAACCAGTTGTTAATGTGTTTGATGGTCAGTAACCAGTTGTTAATGTGTTTGATGGTCAGTAACCAGTTGTTAATGTGTTTGATGGTCAGTAACCAGTTGTTAATGTGTTTGATGGTCAGTAACCAGTTGTTAATGTGTTTGATGGTCAGTAACCAGTTGTTAATGTGTTTGATGGTCAGTAACCAGTTGTTAATGTGTTTGATGGTCAGTAACCAGTTGTTAATGTGTTTGATGGTCAGTAACCAGTTATTAATGTGGTTGATGGTCAGTAACCAGTTGTTAATGGTCAGTAACCAGTTGTTAATGGTCAGTAACCAGTTGTTAATGGTCAGTAACCAGTTGTTAATGGTCAGTAACCAGTTGTTAATGGTCAGTAACCAGTTGTTAATGGTCAGTAACCAGTTGTTAATGGTTGATGGTCAGTAACCAGTTGTTAATGGTTGATGGTCAGTAACCAGTTGTTAATGGTTGATGGTCAGTAACCAGTTGTTAATGGTTGATGGTCAGTAACCAGTTGTTAATGGTTGATGGTCAGTGGTGGACAATAAGTTGTGCGTCCCAAATTAGCCCCGGTCCAAAGTAGTGCACTATCTAGAGAAAGGGTGAGATTGGGGGCTCAGCCCAGGTGTTGGTGGCTGTACCGTTGGGGCTCAGATCGTCTCCTGTCATGTAGGCCTCCATCGTGACGTTTGAGAAGGTGACGGTGGCTCCTCCCACAATGACAGGTGAGGCGCTGATACATCTGTAGGTGGTGTTGACCCTAGCAACCATCCCTACAGAGGTCGTCTCCTCAGTTACCACATCTGTCGAAAAACAGACAAGACACATTGGTCAGAAATCAAATAATAATCCATTCTGTGTGTGAAGCATGACTCCTTGTGTTAGTATGTGTGTGTTAGTATGTGTGTGAAGCATGACTCCGTGTGTTAGTATGTATGTGTTAGTATGTATGTGTTAGTATGTGTGTGAAGCATGACTCCTTGTGTTAGTATGTGTGTGTTAGTATGTATGTGTTAGTATGTGTGAAGCATGACTCCTTGTGTTAGTATGTATGTGTTAGTATGTATGTGTTAGTATGTGTGTGAAGCATGACTCCTTGTGTTAGTATGTGTGTGTTAGTATGTATGTGTTAGTATGTGTGTGAAGCATGACTCCTTGTGTTAGTATGTGTGTGTGTGTGTGTGTGTGTGTGTGTGTGTGTGTGAGAAGCATGACTCCGTGTGTTAGTATGTGTGTGTGTGTGTGTGTGTGTGTGTGTGTGTGAGAAGCATGACTCCGTGTGTTAGTATGTATGTGTGTGTGTGTGAAGCATGACTCCGTGTGTTAGTATGTATGTGTGTGTGTGTGTGTGTGTGTGAAGCATGACTCCTTGTTAGTATGTATGTGTTAGTATGTGTGTGTGTGTGTGTGTGAAGCATGACTCCGTGTGTTAGTGTGTGTGTGTGTGTGTGTGTGAGAAGCATGACTCCGTGTGTTAGTATGTGTGTGTGTGTGTGTGTGAGAAGCATGACTCCGTGTGTTAGTATGTGTGTGTGTGTGTGTGAGAAGCATGACTCCGTGTGTTAGTATGTATGTGTGTGTGTGTGTGTGTGTGTGTGTGTGTGTGTGTGTGAAGCATGACTCCGTGTGTTAGTATGTGTGTGTGTGTGTGTGTGTGTGTGTGTGTGAGAAGCATGACTCCGTGTGTTAGTATGTGTGTGTGTGTGTGTGTGTGTGAGAAGCATGACTCCGTGTGTTAGTATGTGTGTGTGTGTGTGTGTGTGAGAAGCATGACTCCGTGTGTTAGTATGTATGTGTGTGTGTGTGTGTGTGAAGCATGACTCCGTGTGTTAGTATGTGTGTGTGTGTGTGTGTGTGTGTGTGAGAAGCATGACTCAGTGTGTTAGTATGTGTGTGTGTGTGTGTGTGTGTGTGTGAGAAGCATGACTCCGTGTGTTAGTATGTATGTGTGTGTGTGTGTGTGTGTAGCATGACTCCGTGTGTTAGTATGTGTGTGTGTGTGTGTGTGTGTGAAGCATGACTCGTGTGTTAGTATGTGTGTGTGTGTGTGTGTGAGAAGCATGACTCCGTGTGTTAGTATGTATGTGTGTGTGTGTGTGTGTGTAGCATGACTCCGTGTGTTAGTATGTGTGTGTGTGTGTGTGTGTGTGTGTGTGTGTGTGTGAAGCATGACTCCGTGTGTTAGTATGTGTGTGTGTGTAGCATGACTCCGTGTGTTAGTATGTGTGTGTGTGTGTGTGTGTGTGTGTGTAGCATGACTCCGTGTGTTAGTATGTGTGTGTGTGTGTGTGTAGCATGACTCCGTGTGTTAGTATGTGTGTGTGTGTGTAGCATGACTCCGTGTGTTAGTATGTGTGTGTGTGTGTAGCATGACTCCGTGTGTTAGTATGTGTGTGTGTGTGTGTGTGTGTGTGTGTGTGTGTGTGTGTGTGTGTGTGTGTGTGTGTGTGTGAAGCATGACTCCGTGTGGTTAGTATGTGTGTGTGTGTGAAGCATGACTCCATGTGTTAGTATGTGTGTGTATGTATGTATACAGTGGGGCAAAAAAGTATTTAGTCAGCCACCAATTGTGCAAGTTCTCCCACTTAAAAAGATGAGATGCCTGTAATTTTCATCATAGGTACACTTCAACTATGACAGACAAAATGAGAGAAAAAAAATCCAGAAAATCACATTGTAGGATTTTTTATGAATTAATCTGCAAATTATGGTGGAAAATAAGTATTTGGTCACCTACAAACAAGCAAGATTCCTGGCTCTCACAGACCTGTAACTTCTTCTTTAAGAGGCTCCTCTGTCCTCCACTCGTTACCTGTATTAATGGCACCTGTTTGAACTTGTTATCAGTATAAAATACACCTGTCCACAACCTCAAACAGTCACACTCCAAACTCCACTATGGCCAAGACCAAAGAGCTGTCAAAGGACACCAGAAACAAAATTGTAGACCTGCACCAGGCTGGGAAGACTGAATCTGCAATAGGTAAGCAGCTTGGTTTGAAGAAATCAACTGTGGGAGAAATTATTGGGAAATAGAAGACATACAAGACCACTGATAATCTCCCTCGATCTGGGGCTCCACGCAAGATCTCACCCCGTGGGGTCAAAATGATCACAAGAATGGTGAGCAAAAATCCCAGAACCACACGGGGGGACCTAGTGAATGACCTGCAGAGAGCTGGGACCAAAGTAACAAAGCCTACCATCAGTAACACACTACGCCGCTAGGGTCTCAAATCCAGCAGTGCCAGATGTGTCCCCCTGCTTAAGCCAGTACATGTCCAGGCCCGTCTGAAGTTTGCTAGAGAGAATTTGGATGATCCAGAGGAAGATTGGGAGAATGTCATATGGTCAGATGAAACCAAAATATAACTTTTTGGTAAAAACTCAACTCGTCATGTTTGGAGGACAAAGAATGCTGAGTTGCATCCAAAGAACACCATATCTACTGTGAAGCATGGGGGTGGAAACATCATGCTTTGGGGCTGTTTTTCTGCAAAGGGACCAGGACGACTGATCCGTGTAAAGAAAAGAATGAATGAGGCCATGTATCGTGAGATTTTGAGTGAAAACCTCCTTCCATCAGCAAGGGCATTGAAGATGAAACGTGGCTGGGTCTTTCAGCATGACAATGATCCCAAACACACCACCAGGGCAACGAAGGAGTGGCTTCGTAAGAAGCATTTCAAGGTCCTGGAGAGGCCTAGCCAGTCTCCAGATCTCAACCCCATAGAAAATCTTTGGAGGGAGTTGAAAGTCCGTGTTGCCCAGCAACAGCCCCAAAACATCACTGCTCTAGAGGAGATCTGCATGGAGGAATGGGCCAAAATACCAGCAACAGTGTGTGAAAACCTTGTGAAGACTTACAGAAAACATTTGACCAACAAAGGGTATATAACAAAGTATTGAGATAAACTTTTGTTATTGACCAAATACTTATTTTCCACCATAATTTGCAAATAAATTCATTAAAATTCCTACAATGTGATTTTCTGGATTTTTTTCCCTCATTTTGTCTGTCATAGTTGAAGTGTACCTATGGTGAAAATTACAGGCCTCTCTCATCTTTATAAGTGGGAGAACTTGCACAATTGGTGGCTGACAAAATATTTTTTTGCCCCACTGTATGTGTGTGTGAAGCGTGCCGTGTGTTAGTATGTGTGTGTGTGTGAAGTGTGACTCCGTGTGTTAGTGTGTGTGTTAGGGAGGACGTGAGGCAGGCAGTATGTATGTACATGTATGAAGCGTGACTCCCTGTGTTAGTATGTGTGTGAGTGTATGTGTGCGTGAAGCGTGACTCCATGTGTGTGTGTGTGTGAAGCGTGACTCCGTGTGTTAGTATGTGTGTGTGTGTCTCTTTCTCACCAGTGCTGTTGGCCTCTGGGAAGGTAGAGACATCACTGAGGTTGTACTGCAGGGTAAGGTTAGCGATGCTGTACAGACTGACATTGGATGAGAAGCTGAGGCCCAGGGCGTGGCCATCCCCGAACAACGCCACGAGCGAGGGGGAGCGGCCGTCACCCCCACACGAGCTGGCCACACCCACCACCGCCGAACCTGGGAGGGGCACCATCACCGTACGCTGGAGGGAAGAAGAAGTTTGTACATTTAAAAACATGTTCAGGAATAGTATCGTTGGCACAAACTCACGCACACAATGGTCTTGGGAAGAGAGACTTATGTTCAGGACATTATCAAAAGTATAATCTGTGTTTCTCTAAGCCGGAGAGGATTGTGGGGGATGTAGTTTACCGTGCCGTTGGCTGTGTCATAGGTGATGAAGAAAGAGGCGGAGAGTTCGGCTTTTATACAGGTGGAGTTTCCCTCGGTCACTTTCAGAGTGACCTGAGACTGGACTACAGTCACACAACCTGGGGAGAGACATCATCATCATCATCATCACTATAACCCTGACTGACTGGACTACAGTCACACAACCTGGGGAGAGACATCATCACTATAACCCTGACTGACTGGACTACAGTCACACAACCTGGGGAGAGACATCATCATCATCATCATCATCATAACCCTGACTGACTGGACTACAGTCACACAACCTGGGAGAGACATCATCATCATCACTATAACCCTGACTGACTGGACTACAGTCACACAACCTGGGAGAGACATCAACATCATCATCATCACTATAACCCTGACTGACTGGACTACAGTCACACGACCTGGGAGAGACATCATCATCATCATCATCATCACTATAACCCTGACTGACTGGACTACAGTCACACAACCTTCTCCTCAGCTGTGGACGCGAGGGTTCTGGATCATGTTGTAGACGCGAGGGTTCTGGATCATGTTGTAGACGCGAGGGTTCTGGATCATGTTGTAGGGTTCTGGATCATGTTGTAGACGCGAGGGTTCTGGATCATGTTGTAGACGCGAGGGTTCTGGATCATGTTGTAGACACGAGGGTTCTGGATCATGTTGTAGGGTTCTGGATCATGTTGTAGGGTTCTGGATCATGTTGTAGACGCGAGGGTTCTGGATCATGTTGTAGATGTGTGTTCAGGCTGTGACATCACTTATCTGTCTATCTAGATTGATATGTGACCTGAGTCCCTGTCTCGTCTCGTCTCGTCTCATAAATATATATACATATACACTAAACATAAAGGACCATAAGTAGCATAATGTGAACCACAACACGTGGTCCTTGGGTCAATACATACCTGAATGGGCCCTAGCAAACCGTATGCTAAAGTCTACTAGTTAACATTATCAAACAACATGGGTTCTACAATCTATTAACAGTATGTCCTTAATATAGCACAGGACACAGATAACACTCACTTAGTCAAGAAGGCATACTGGAGAGTTCTCTGATGGCTACCAAACAATGTCTGGTGTAGTGTGTGTATGGTGGCCATCTTTAATATGGTCAGCTGGTGACCATCTGATGTGTCAGTTGAGCGGTCAGGTGACTTGTCAGGTGACTTGGCGGCCATTTTGGAGAAACACTTTGCCACTGTGATAGTGATCCAGAACCCTCGCGTCTACAACATGATCCAGAACCCTCGCGTCTACAACATGATCCAGAACCCTCGCGTCTACAACATGATCCAGAACCCTCGGGTCTACAACAAGATCCAGAACCCTCGCGTCTACAACATGATCCAGAACCCTCGCGTCTACAACATGATCCAGAACCCTCGCGTCAACAACAAGATCCAGAACCCTACAACATGATCCAGAACCCTCGCGTCCACAGCTGAGAAGCATTGTAATCTGTCCGTACGACCAGAATAAGTTCTAGCAGTTCAGTTCCAAGCATGAGAGGAGTTCTAGAATGTTTCCCGTGATGATGTAACGACAGTGCAGATGTAAAACTGGCAGGTCCTTCCCTCTTCCTTCACATGTACCATTACCAACCCCCTGTATTACCAACCCTCTAGTCTGGCACACAGCCTACTACAGACTATTAATACCTGCTCTGTGTTCCAAATGGCACACCCTATATAGGGCACTATTCAGACTAATTTACACCTGCTGGCTACCACAACGGACACAGAGGTCGAGGGGTTAAATATGTGTCTACCGACATACTGTTAAAGGTCAGGTTATTAGTGTGTGGCTAAGGAGTGCCTGACCAGAGGGCGTGGGCATGGCTCAATAGTCTAGACGGGCTTCCTTTCTCTCCTCAGAGGATCAATTCATCCAAATCAGCACTTGTGTTCAGACAGAATGAATGTCAGATGAACTAAGAGTACATTCTAAATGACACCCTATATAGTGCACTACTTTTGACCAGGACTATTTTTGAGCAGCCCTATAGGCCCTGGTTAAAAGTAGTGCACTATCCCCTATGGGCCCTGGTTAAAAGTAGTGCACTATCCCCTATGGGCCCTGGTTAAAAGTAGTGCACTATCCCCTATAGGCCCTGGTTAAAAGTAGTGCACTATCCCCTATAGGCCCTGGTTAAAAGTAGTGCACTATCCCCTATAGGCCCTGGTTAAAAGTAGTGCACTATCCCCTATAGGCCCTGGTTAAAAGTAGTGCACTATCCCCTATAGGCCCTGGTTAAAAGTAGTGCACTATCCCCTATAGGCCCTGGTTAAAAGTAGTGCACTATCCCCTATAGGCCCTGGTTAAAAGTAGTGCACTATCCCCTATAGGCCCTGGTTAAAAGTAGTGCACTATCCCCTATAGGCCCTGGTTAAAAGTAGTGCACTATCCCCTATAGGCCCTGGTTAAAAGTAGTGCACTATCCCCTATAGGCCCTGGTTAAAAGTAGTGCACTATCCCCTATAGGCCCTGGTTAAAAGTAGTGCACTATCCCCTATAGGCCCTGGTTAAAGGTAGTGCACTATCCCCTATAGGCCCTGGTTAAAGGTAGTGCACTACGTTAGGAATAGGGTGCCACTTAAGACGCACCCTGTCTATCTAAGATGAGGTCATCAGCTTCCAGAGCAGGGAGCCTGACGCTGGCTCTGGTTTCATTAATTATTGGAATTGATTTGGCCAAGTGCATCTGCCGCTCTCTGTTCAGTGCGCTTTCTGCTTATGCAGTGGTCTCGCGATTTACCGGATCTTTTTTTCTGCAGTTTTAATTGAAGATCACTCCGCGACCAACACGACGCAGCGCTGTAGTTCAGCAGCAGATGATGCGCCGTCAGTTATCCTGCCAACCACTATATGAAGAAGTTTAAGGAAAACATCAACTCAAATTGCTCCTTTTGTAATGACCACCCAGAAACAGTTGTGCATCTTTTTTGGCATTGTATGCATGTAAGAAAACTGTGGCAAGACATCAGTAGGTTTATAATTGAACACATTTATGAAGATTTTACACTATTGTGGAGAGATGTACTGTTTGGATTCTTTACATACAATAGAAATAAGCGGAATCATTTTTATGTAATTAATTTCATTATTCTTTTGGCCAAATTTCATATACACAAATGTAAATTTACAAACAGAAAACCACATTTTCGTACCCTACAAAAAGAAATTGAACTGTATTTTAAGACGGTTAAATGCTCTACTAACAAAAAAGCTGTTAGAATTGTAAGTATATGCATGTCCCTTAAGGTCCTTGTGTAATTGTAATGTGATATTGTACCCCCTAGCTCGATTGTCTATTATTTGTAATCTATGTATGCTTGTGTTCCCTCATGTGCTTTATGTATTGATTTGTTGTTAATAAAAAAAAATAATAGATGCGCCGTCAGCCAATGACTTGGTATTCTCACTCGCCAGCTGTCATCAAATGTAGTCAAGCTAGCCATAAATTCTGACTGAGCTCAATTGTCATGAAACACATATACAGCGATGAGTTTCTCTCTCTTTCATACAAACTTATAACGAGGAGCACCCACAATGTCTTTTGTGTGTGGAAGTGCTTAGTAATGAGTCTCGCATAAGGAACAAATTAATAAAACGACATGTCCTGACCAAACATCCACAGCATGATGGTAAACCCAGGGAGTTATTTCAGAGCAGGGCTGAATGCTTCAGGAAACATCGCTTCGACAGTGGAAAAGTACGTCAGCTAGCAAGGCATTGTCGTCATTTTATAACAGAAATAAGGGAATACTAACTAACTCTCATAGTAGTAGATGTGAGTTTCTCTTTCAAACAATCCCCTGGCCTTGTACACTGCTAATTGCTAACATTCGCCAAAGCAAGTTAGCTAGCTACTGATAGTGCAACCCTAAGTAACAGTGAAGATGAAGACAAGTCATTTTTTATTCTTTACTGGAATAAACGGATTGAAGCAAGACGTTGTTTGAGGCAAACCCACACACAGTCCTGGGTTGCTCATCTACAGCAGGAAGCGGTCTCCTGCTTGACTGAGAAAGCAGTAGATGAGTTCTGGTCCTGTTTGGCACCACATACTGATGTGAGTCAGGGTTCTCAACTCTGGCGTACTTAAAACAAGCACAGATAAAGTTTCAAGGCTGAGAATGACCTCAGTGTTACACTGTCTAAAAACAGAGCCCAGAATAGACATGTTGCTGTTAAAATACAATACATATGTTATATTTTGAACTGGGATAAACTGATTGATCACATCACACAGATGTAGAATAGAAAAGGACTGCGTGTGTGTTTTCTGGTCTATATCTGTGTGATGTGATCAATCAGTTTATTCCAGTTCAGAATATAACACGACTTGAATTTTAAACAGCAACAGTTCCAACCTAGACTTTCTATCAACAATAATTTCTACAGTAAGATGGACCGTAGGCCTGATCATTTTTACAGTAAGATGTACCGTATGCCTGATCATTTGTACAGTAAGATGTACTGTAGGCCTGATCATTTTTACATTTAGATGTACCGTAGACCTGATCATTTTGTCTTCATCTGTACTGTTACCTAGGGTTGCACTATCAAAAAGCCTGTCTATTCTGCATCTGTGTGATGTGATCAATCAGTTTGTTCCAGTTCAGAATGAAAATTATTTATTGAATTTTAACAGCAATAGTTCCAACCTAGACAGATGTGCATTTTAATGGTGTTTGTAAATATTGCATTTGTTTTAGGTATAATGGCAATGAAATATACCGATATTTATGTATAGTTGCATATTTTCCTAAGCTTGGGTCCCAGGAAAACATAATTTAGTGGGTTATTCATTTCCATTAACTATCTGGCCTGGTTGAGAGCAGAGAGCAACAGGCCCTGCTGTGCCTCATGCACCAGTGTGATGATGACTCAGGGAGTTTTACCCCAGTAGTTGAACATGACCCTGCCTGCCTCACGTCCTCCCTAACACACACACGCACACACACACACACACACACACAGCAAAACAGACAACACTGAAACAAAGAGCAACCACACTATAACACTATAATACTGTTTCCACGGCAGTAGAGAGAGGACGTGTGACTCAACACTGTAATCACAGGTTGACTACAACACACACATTACCAACCTGATTCCAGTTCTTATGTAGGCCTGGATCTTATCAGTATTAAATACAAAACAAAGGCAAGGGACAATGTTTCAAATGTCAATGAACCTGTGACCTTTGACCTGGCCCATGAATAGCAGCACAGCACACAAACTTTCCACAAAACAGTAGAAAAAAATCCAGACCACAACTACATTAGGCCTATAGCTTATAGTCGGTTGACTTGACAGTGCTGTGACAACACATCTGTGTGCTTGTGTCTCTCAGTATGAGCGGCCAGCTAATGGTCGGTCATAGAGGCTCCAGTGTTTCAACACACAAAGCACCTCTACGGTCACGTGAAGCGTTCCCGGAACAATGGGTTGACAGAGAGACAGATGCGCTGTTGATTTTAGGAAAACAAACTGCCCGTTTGTCTGTTCCCATTTGATTCACTTGACCTTCTACTGTCTGTCACACAACATGTCCTGGACATCATGACGAAATCAACATGTTGTGTACAAATACGACAGAGAGAAAAAAATAACATTACACCGAAACGTCCATAAATAAAACGTATATCCAAAAACATAAAAGAACATGCTTTATGTCATAGGCCCCTATAGAATTATTTATGTCTAACTTCCTTATGCCGAATTAACAAATCACCATACTACACGATAATATAACACTAGCGGAGATTATGACGTCGTTTCATTTCCCCCTCCGTCTCAGTAACAGTCCTCGATCGACCACCACTATAATAAACACTTACCAAGAATCGCAAGGCAGGCGATCCCGACAAGGAATGGACATGTTCGAGTCATGTTTCAAGTCCAGAGTTCAGTTTAACGGATAGCACACACCGCTTGTCCAAAGCAGCTGTCCAGGCAGTGCAACAACAACCCCGAAAAGTAAAGATCGACCTTCCTTTTCCTGTTATTCTGTCCCCTTTTATATGGCGGTTGGTTATTTAATAATTTTTCATATACTTGGTCCTGTTTTTGGAGCAGGTTGCAGAAGTCAGACAGTATCGCTTCCTTTCATGTCCTTAATACCAGGAGGGAACGTCCAGTCACGTGAACCAAGCTTTAGAACCACCCAGCACCGTCACGTGAGGCAGCCAGCGACACCCTCTTATTCCAGCCCGATGGCGACCGACACCTCCCCTCCCTGACACAACTCAGTACTGTGCTACTACTGAAAAACCCTGCTCAAATCAGAATCTACTGTAAAATACTGTATCAAAGAATGTGTTATTTCGTTTTGGATATTTGAAAACGTCAGCTAAAAACAACAGCTATTTATAGGCCAAAGTGAGGCCCCTAGCAACCCTAAAGGAAAAAACATATGTACATAGCAGATAAACAAGTACTAATGATCTAGTAGATGTGTTTTATGTTGCGTTAACTATGTATACTGCTGTCTTGGCTCACTTGGAAAAATGTCAATGTGACCTGTCTGGTTAAATAAAGGATGGTGGCCAATGTTTTACAACTTGTCTGTGATCTATGTGGAGAGAGAGATATAAAACCCAGTGTCTTATAGTAGAGAGGAACGGCAGACAGCAGCAGTCAGTGTCTTATAGTAAAGAGGAAAGGCAGACAGCAGTAGTCAGTCTTATAGTAAAGAGGAAAGGCAGACAGCAGTAGTCAGTCTTATAGTAGAGAGGAAAGGCAGACAGCAGTAGTCAGTGTCTTATAGTAGAGAGGAAAGGCAGACAACAGTAGTCAGTCTTATAGTAAAGAGGAAAGGCAGACAGCAGTAGTCAGTCTTATAGTAAAGAGGAAAGGCAGACAGCAGTAGTCAGTCTTATAGTAGAGAGGAAAGGCAGACAGCAGTAGTCAGTCTTATAGTAAAGAGGAAATTTCAAATGGCACCCTATTCTCTATAGGGGCTCTGGTGAAAAGTAGTGCACTAAATAGGGACTAAGGTGCCGTTTGGGATATAAGCAATATCAAGGCGAGATTTGAGACAACTGGTGCCTCGCCTTCAGTTAGTTTGACTTTCTCGTCTTCGGTTTCGTCCGTCTATTCCAGGGATCATCAACTAGATTCAGATGCGGGCTGATAATACAAATATTTGTAGACTGCAATTTGACAGTAAGAAGCCCAAACATATATATTTCAAATCAAATTTTATTTGCCACCTGCGCCGAATACAACTGGTGTAGACTTCACTGTGAAATGCTTGATTACAAGCCCCTAACCAACAACACAGTTTAAAAATAATGGTAACAAGAGGAATGAAATACACAATGGAGCTCCATACAGGAAGTACCAGATCAATGTGGAGCTCCATACAGGAAGTACCAGATCAATGTGAAGCTACATACAGGAAGTACCAGATCAATGTGAAGCTACATACAGGAAGTACCAGATCAATGTGGAGCTATATACAGGAAGTACCAGATCAATGTGGAGCTATATACAGGAAGTACCAGATCAATGTGGAGCTATATACAGGAAGTACCAGATCAATGTGGAGCTATATACAGGAAGTACCAGATCAATGTGGAGCTATATACAGGATGTACCAGATCAATGTGGAGCTATATACAGGATGTACCAGATCAATGTGGAGCTATATACAGGATGTACCAGATCAATGTGGAGCTATATACAGGATGTACCAGATCAATGTGGAGCTATATACAGGAAGTACCAGATCAATGTGGAGCTATATACAGGAAGTACCAGATCAATGTGGAGCTATATACAGGAGTACCAGATCAATGTGGAGCTATATACAGGAAGTACCAGATCAATGTGCAGAGGTATGAGCTATTTGAGGTGGTTATTTACATGAAGGCAGGTTAAGTGACAAGGAATCATAGATAATAAGATTGAAATGTGTAAAAGTGTGTTCTGTGTGTGCAGGTTTTATTTGACCAAAACAAGGTTGATTTCTTTAGGGGTCCTGGCCGGTAAGGTTGATTTCTTCAGGGGTCCTGGCCAGTAAGGTTGATTTCTTCAGGGGTCCTGGCCAGTAAGGTAGATTTCTTCAGGGGTCCTGGCCAGTAAGGTTGATTTCATCAGGGGTCCTGGCCAGTAAGGTTGATTTCTTCAGGGGTCCTGGCCAGTAAGGTTGATTTCTTCAGGGGTCCTGGCCAGTAAGGTTGATTTCTTCAGGGGTCCTGGCCAGTAAGGTTGATTTCTTCAGGGGTCCTGGCCAGTAAGGTTGATTTCTTCAGGGGTCCTGGCCAGTAAGGTTGATTTCTTCAGGGGTCCTGGCCAGTAAGGTTGATTTCTTTAGGGGTCCTGGCCAGTAAGGTTGATTTCTTTAGGGGTCCTGGCCGGTAAGGTTGATTTCTTTAGGGGTCCTGGCCAGTAAGGTTGATTTCTTTAGGGGTCCTGGCCAGTAAGGTTGATTTCTTTAGGGGTCCTGGCCAGTAAGGTGGATTTCTTTAGGGGTCCTGGCCAGTAAGGTGGATTTCTTCAGGGGTCCTGGCCAGTAAGGTGGATTTCTTCAGGGGTCCTGGCCAGTAAGGTGGATTTCTTCAGGGGTCCTGGCCAGTAAGGTTGATTTCTTCAGGGGTCCTGGCGTGATAAGAGGACTACTCTAAACGCAACACTTACAAGCAGCAGCAGCTCCTCTGACTCATCACTAAGCCACATACATCCTGTTCTGTTGGGAGGAGTGGAGGGGCAGCCTCACTGAAGATGAGAACCGCAATAGTTTAAAATACTTTGCTTTTCTGTACTTGTGAAATAATTAAATTATTCAAATAGCAATCTGCTGGTAAACAGACTTAGTTTTAGTTGAGATGGAGGAGACCAGAGGAAGCCACTTCAGACACACCCAGGGATGAGGAGAGGTTGGAGGGGGGGTGATTCCACAACAGCGCTCCAAAAGGAGACAAGCTGGGACCAGAACCTCTGACATCACAGGTCAATCACACTCCTCCTACTACAGCAAGGATCATTTGTTTCTGAGGAATGACTTCACAGGCAGAATTACTCCGCTTCACAGGTATGCCCCGTCAGCCTGGCCTAGAGCCATGCCCTGTCAGCCTGGCCTAGAGCCATGCCCTGTCAACCTATAGCCTGGCCTGGAGCCGTAGCATGGCCTAGAGCCATGCCCTGTCAGCCGTAGCATGGCCTAGAGCCATGCCCTGTCAGCCTGTAGCCTGGCCTAGAGCCATGCCCTGTCAGCCTGTAGCCTGGCCTAGAGCCATGCCCTGTCAGCCTGTAGCCATGCCCTGTCAGCCTGTAGCCATGCCCTGTCAGCCTGTAGCCATGCCCTGTCAGCCTGTAGCCATGCCCTGTCAGCCTGTAGCCATGCCCGGTCAGCCTGTAGCCATGCCCGGTCAGCCTGTAGCCTGGCCTAGAGTCATGCCCTGTCAGCCTGTAGCCTGGCCTAGAGCCATGCCCTGTCAGCCTGTAGCCATGCCCTGTCAGCCTGTAGCCTGGCCTAGAGCCATGCCCTGTCAGCCTGTAGCCATGCCCGGTCAGCCTGTAGCCATGCCCGGTCAGCCTGTAGCCTGGCCTAGAGCCATGCCCTGTCAGCCTGTAGCCTGGCCTAGAGCCATGCCCTGTCAGCCTGTAGCCATGCCCTGTCAGCCTGTAGCCATGCCCGGTCAGCCTGTAGCTCCCTCCATAGACACACAGAAACATCATGTTGGTGAACACATTTGAAAGTATTAACAGAGAACACTCAGTCGAGGATTTCTTCTCACAGGGTCAACCAACTACTCAGTCACCCCTATGTTACACACAACTACTCAGTCACACCCCTATGTTACACACAACTACTCAGTCACACCCCTATGTTACACACAACTACTCAGTCACACCCCTATGTTACACACAACTACTCAGTCACACCACTGTTACACACAACTACTCAGTCACACACAACTACTCAGACACACAACTATGTTACACACAACTACTCAATCCATTTGATGTTCACACCATGAATGAACTCTTCATTAAATATCAATTTATTCATGTTTCCTTTCTCTCTCTTACAAAGAATACAATCTGGTCTACAAAATTCAGAGCGTGGAAAGTGTTGGTCAAAATACAGGAGAGAGTGTCCCCCGACCCAAAAGCATCCCTCCCCTCGTCACTCCTTGTAATCGGTATCCATGTGAACCCCCCCAACCTGTTCCTGTACCCTGTCTGACAACACTGCCACAGTGTTAGCCCAGGCCGGTACATGTTATGTTACCTCACAGAAAAACCCTGAATAATCAAC
Source organism: Oncorhynchus kisutch (assembly GCF_002021735.2). NCBI lineage: Eukaryota > Metazoa > Chordata > Actinopteri > Salmoniformes > Salmonidae > Oncorhynchus > Oncorhynchus kisutch. The sequence continues at coordinate 6,275,167 of NW_022261982.1, read as the reverse complement.
AGGAGCTAAACTACAGTGGAACTGAGACTGAGACAGATAGATGTGGACAGACCCCCCCCCCCCCCCCTCCTCCCAAAACAACACATTTGAGAAAGTGCTACATTGTTCTCGTTGTTAGCGTCGTCAGCGGATGATGTGTGCCGGCCGGCCTTCCACCCACCAGACAGACTCCTCCAGCCCCAGGACCCAGCCTGCTCTGAGTCCCCCAATGAGGGTGGTGTTGGCTGGGCTGGTGTTGGTCCAGGTTGGGCTCTGGCCTCCAGACTGGCCCCAGAAGCAGGGGGGGGCGGTGAGGGGGTGGGGCAGTTCAAGGAGAGATGGGGCTATATCAGGGCCAGCTGATTCTGACTCGCTGAGCCCACTGGCAGGGCACCGGAGGGTTGGAGGATGGAGGTGGCGCCCCCCTCAGGCCACATAGTGGTACTGGTTGGGACTCTCCTTGTCTCTCTCCATGTAGTCTCTGTCAATCAGCGACTCAATCCGCTTCTTCAGGTCTCCAGGCTGAGGAGAGAACACACAAAGGAATGACAGAGGAGAGAGAACACAGAGGAATGACAGAGGAGAGAGAACACAGAGGAGAGAGAACACAGAGGAGAGAGAACACACAGAGGAGAGAGAACACAGAGGAATGACAGGAGAGAGAACACACAGAGGAGAGAGAACACAGAGGAGAGAGAACACACAGAGGAGAGAGAACACACAGAGGAGAGAACACACAGAGGAATGACAGAGGAGAGAGAACACAGAGGAATGACAGGAGAGAGAACACACAGAGGAGAGAGAACACAGAGGAGAGAGAACACACAGAGGAGAGAGAACACAGAGGAGAGAGAACACACAGAGGAGAGAGAACACACAGAGGAGAGAGAACACACAGAGGAGAGAACACACAGAGGAATGACAGAGGAGAGAGAACACAGAGGAATGACAGGAGAGAGAACACACAGAGGAGAGAGAACACAGAGGAGAGAGAACACACAGAGGAGAGAGAACACACAGAGGAGAGAGAACACACAGAGGAGAGAACACACAGAGGAATGACAGAGAAGAGAGAACACACAGAGGAGAGAGAACACACAGAGGAGAGAGAACACACAGAGGAGAGAGAACACACAGAGGAGAGAGAACACACAGAGGAGAGAGAACACACAGAGGAGAGAGAACACAGAGGAATGACAGGAGAGAGAACACACAGAGGAGAGAGAACACACAGAGGAGAGAGAACACACAGAGGAATGACAGAGGAGAGAGAACACACAGAGGAGAGAGAACACACAGGAATGACAGGAGAGAGAACACACAGAGGAATGACAGAGGAGAGAGAACACACAGAGGAATGACAGGAGAGAGAACACACAGAGGAATGACAGGAGAGAGAACACACAGAGGAATGACAGGAGAGAGAACACACGGAGGAATGACACTGAAGGGTATGCAGCTTAGCGCTGAGGGTGTACAGTGCAGTTTACTTGATGTGAATGACTGATGTGACTATATATTTCAGGGTAGGAAAAAAGAACAAAAGCAATGAGAGAGAGAGAGTGAAAATGAAAGAGTACCTTGACGGGGAACTTGAGCTGGTTGTATAGTTCTGACACCAACAGGTTGTGGCCCAGGGTTTTCCTCATCTTCATGATGCGGACAACGGCCGCGTCGATCTGGTACTGTCTGTCCTGAAACACACGCTCTGTGGTGCTCACCTGCTCCTCTACCTGGACACACACAGACACACAGAAACATCAACACACGCTCTGTCTGTGGTGGTCACCTGCTCCTCTACCTGGACACACAGAAACATCAACACACGCTCTGTCTGTGGTGGTCACCTGCTCCTCTACCTGGACACACAGAAACATCAACACACGCTCTGTCTGTGGTGGTCACCTGCTCCTCTACCTGGACACACAGAAACATCAACACACGCTCTGTCTGTGGTGGTCACCTGCTCCTCTACCTGGACACACAGAAACATCAACACACGCTCTGTCTGTGGTGGTCACCTGCTCCTCTACCTGGACACACAGAAACATCAACACACGCTCTGTCTGTGGTGGTCACCTGCTCCTCTACCTGGACACACAGAAACATCAACACACGCTCTGTCTGTGGTGGTCACCTGCTCCTCTACCTGGACACACAGAAACATCAACACACGCTCTGTCTGTGGTGGTCACCTGCTCCTCTACCTGGACACACACAGACACACAGAAACATCAACACACGCTCTGTGGTGGTCACCTGCTCCTCTACCTGGACACACACAGACACACAGAAACATCAACACACGCTCTGTGGTGGTCACCTGCTCCTCTACCTGGACACACACATCAACACAACTGTAATTCACCATTTATTTTCTGTGAACGTTTCACTTCCTGAATAAAAATGACTCCAACTCGAGTCATTGACTGTGTGAATGCATGATGGCCACACTTCCTCCAATGATGGGCAAGGGAGGAACTCAAAACTTAGGCAATAAGATTTAACTGACGGGAACCTGGAGTGTCAACCCTCAGTGGAAAGCACCATTATATGGATGAATTAGTCTGATATAACAGACAATGATTAGAGTCAGCACTCCTTTCTGTTCAACAGGCAGGCACAGACGTGACAATGTACCGTTTCCTTCACAGAGACCAGTGTTAACCCTACCGTTTCCTTCACAGAGACAGAGAGGTGTTAACCCTACCGTTTCCTTCACAGAGACAGAGAGGTGTTAACCCTACCGTTTCCTTCACAGAGAGAGAGGTGTTAACCCTACCGTTTCCTTCACAGAGAGAGAGGTGTTAACCCCACCGTTTCCTTCACAGAGACAGAGGTGTTAACCCCACCGTTTCCTTCACAGAGACCGGTGTTAACCCTACCGTTTCCTTCATCTGAATCTGGTTGATCTTGATGCGGAACAGTTTGTGTCTGAAGTCGTTGTTGAAGTTGAAGCGGTCTCCGTCTTCTATGTCCTTCCCCCGGGGACTCTTATTGAGGACGCGCGCCTTCCCACAGGCCAGAGACTGCAGGGTACGCCTCAACTCACCCTCCTCTGGGGACGGAACGGGGACACAGATCACGGTTACTACTACTTCCACATACATCAAGTTCAATTGGAAAAATTACATGCATTTCATGAATGAGCCAAAATGTTATTTACCCCAAATACGCAATGAGATTAATGTAGAAGAGAGATCGAGGTGATTAGAAGGGCACTCAACATGTACGGACGGCATTGACACGAATCACTGATGACTGCTTAAAAGAAATGGATAAGACTGCAGGAGCTGTACTGTTAGAATTCAGTGCAGCCTTTGATATTATTGACCCTAACCTGTTGTTGAGAAATACCTATGATATGGCAATCTAATAGAACCTTCTCTAATGCCAAACATGTAAAGTGTGGTGTACCGCAGGGCCGCTCTCAAAGTCCTGTACTTTTTTTTCTTTTCGACACTGAACAAAAAATCAAACGCAACAAGTGTTGGTTTCATGAGCAGAAATAAGAGCCCAGAATTGTTTCATAACCACAAAAGAGCGTATTGCTCGAGGTCACATGGGGAGGTGCCGTTGCTTAATTTGTTGGTTTTGCCGTCCACTTGCTCTCCATAAGACAGAAGAGTTCCATGCAGTCATGGCTCTGTATAATACTGTACTTCTCATTTGTTCTGGACCTGGGGACTCTGAAAAGACCCCTGGTGGCATGTCTGGTGTAAGTTGACGAAGCAAACAATTTGGAATTTCCAACACAATGTGTTTTTATAAAAACAAGAAGTAATGCAGTCAGTGTTTCCTCAACTCTCAGCCAAGAGAGACTGGCATGCATAGTATTAATATTAGCCCTCTGGTTACAATGACAAACAAGACTACATGGTAATGTGTAAATGTTGGTACATTGTAAAATCAGTCTGTAATGTCTTTTTCATTGTGTCGGAGCCCAGTAACACCAGTTGTAGCCATTGGCATTGGCTGAAGGGGATCAGAATCAATCTAAACTAGAGATTAATAAGCAGAGTAGTTAGATTAATCTAAGGAAAGGACCAGAGAAAATTAATGTACACCTTTGTACCTATGAAGACAGACAGACACGCAGACAGACAGAGAAGCTGTACCTATGAAGACAGACAGTCAGACAGACAAGCTGTGCCTATGAAGACAGTCAGACAGACAGAGGGAGAAGCTGTACCTATGAAGACAGAGGGAGAAGCTGTACCTATGCCAGTGGCTGATTTGATCTCCTCCACGCTGAACTCCTCCCCCTCATTGAACATCAACAGCACCAACGTCTGGAACAGAGACACCTGCAGCTCCTTCTTACCCTGTAGACAGACACAGTTAGAGACACGTCTGGAACAGAGACACCTGCAGCTCCTTCTTACCCTGTAGACAGACACAGTTAGAGACACGTCTGGAACAGAGACACCTGCAGCTCCTTCTTACCCTGTAGACAGACACACAGAGACACGTCTGGAACAGACACCTGCAGCTCCTTCTTACCCTGTAGACAGACACAGTTAGAGACACGTCTGGAACAGACACCTGCAGCTCCTTCTTACCCTGTAGACAGACACAGTTAGAGACACGTCTGGAACAGACACCTGCAGCTCCTTGGTAAAAGACGCATGAGAAATGTGACATTACAAAGAACGCCGCCCATCTTCTAGGACAGTGTTGCTCTGGTCCTCACCATTCCTATTGTATCCCAGCATATTTAACTTTGAGGGTATTTGAGGACCGGAGAAGCACTGTTCAAGGGAAACCTTTCAGTCTCACCTCTTTAAACTCAGTCTTCAGAACAGCATGGCCCAGGGTGGGCTGCCACTGGAGCTTCCTGCCACTGTGTTTCCCCAGATAGAACAGCTTGAATACCTCCTGGAGCTTCACCATCTGGGAAGAGTGAGGAGGGAGGGGGAGGGAAGAGCGAGGAGGGAGGGAGGGGGAAGAGCGAGGAGGGAGGGAGGGGGGGGAAGAGCGAGGAGGGAGGGAGGGGGGGGGGAAGAGCGAGGAGGGAGGGAGGGGGGGGGAAGAGCGAGGAGGGAGGGAGGGGGAGGGGAAGAGCGAGGAGGGAGGGAGGGGGAGGGGAAGAGCGAGGAGGGAGGGAGGGGGAGGGAAGAGCGAGGAGGGAGGGAGGGAGGGGGAGGGAAGAGCGAGGAGGGAGGGAGGGAGGGGGAGGGAAGAGCGAAAAGGGAGGGAGGGGGAGGGAAGAGCGAAAAGGGAGGGAGGGGGAGGGAAGAGCGAAGAGGGAGGGAGGGGGAGGGAAGAGCGAAGAGGGAGGGAGGGGGAGGGAAGAGCGAAGAGGGAGGGAGGGAAGAGCGAGGAGGGAGGGAGGGGGAGGGAAGAGCGAGGAGGGAGGGAGGGGGAGGGAAGAGCGAGGAGGGAGGGAGGGGGAGGGAAGAGCGAGGAGGGAGGGAGGGAGGGGGAAGAGCGAGGAGGGAGGGAGGGGGAGGGAAGAGCGAGGAGGGAGCGAGGGGGAGGGAAGAGCGAGGAGGGAGCGAGGGGGAGGGAAGAGCGAGGAGGGAGCGAGGGGGGAAGCGAGAGGTGGGAGGGAGGGGGAAGAGCGAGGAGGGAGGGAGGGGGGAAGAGCGAGGGAGGGAGGGAGGGGGAAGAGCGAGGAGGGAGGGAAGAGCGAGGAGGGAGCGAGGGGGAGGGAAGAGCGAGGAGGGAGGGAGGGGGAGGGAAGAGCGAGGGAGGGGGATGGAGAGCGAGGAGGGGGGGAAGAGCGAGGAGGGGGGAAGAGCGAGGAGGGGGGGGAGAGAGCGAGGAGGGGGGGGAGAGCGAGGAGGGGGGGAAGAGCGAGGAGGGGGGGGAAGAGCGAGGAGGGGGGGGAAGAGCGAGGAGGGGGGGGGGGAAGAGCGAGGAGGGGGGGGGGGAAGAGCGAGGAGGGAGGGGGGAAGAGCGAGGAGGGAGGGGGAGGGAAGAGCGAGGGAGGGGAGGGGGGAAGAGCGAGGAGGGAGGGGGAGGGAAGAGCGAGGAGGGAGGGGGAGGGAAGAGCGAGGAGGGAGGGGGAGGGAAGAGCGAGGAGGGAGGGGGAGGGAAGAGCGAGGAGGGAGGGGGAGGGAAGAGCGAGGAGGGAGGGGAAGAGCGAGGGGGAGGGAAGAGCGAGGAGGAGGGAAGAGCGAGGAGGGAGGGGAAGAGCGAGGGGGAGGGAAGAGCGAGGGGAAGAGCGAGGAGGGAGGGGAAGAGCGAGGAGGGAGGGGGAGTGAAGAGCGAGGAGGGAGGGGGAGTGAAGAGCGAGGAGGGAGGGGGAGGGAAGAGCGAGGAGGGAGGGGGAGGGAAGAGCGAGGAGGGAGGGGGAGGGAAGAGCGAGGAGGGAGGGGGAGGGAAGAGGGAGGGGGAGGGAAGAGCGAGGAGGGAGGGGGAGTGAAGAGCGAGGAGGGAGGGGGGTGAGATAAACTTTATATAGGCGTCATAAAGCCTAGCATACACACCACCCAACCACACACAGACAGACATACCTCAGGGGGCAGGTGGACCTCCATAGGAGTGTAGGAGGGCCAGTAGCCCATGGTGAGGATGTTGACCGTCAGCTCCAGCTGGCTGGGCTCACTCTGGTTCTGGGTGTACTGGGGGAGACAGACAACCCGATTCAATACATTCATGTACTGGTGGACACAACCCGATTCAATACATTCATGTACTGGTGGACACAACCCGATTCAATACATTCATGTACTGGTGGACACAACCCGATTCAATACATTCATGTACTGGTGGACACAACCCGATTCAATACATTCATGTACTGGTGGACACAACCCGATTCAATACATTCATGTACTGGTGGACACAACCCGATTCAATACATTCATGTACTGGTGGACACAACCTGATTCAAAACATTAATGTACTGGTGGACACAACCTTGATCAATACTGGAATAAAATACATTAATGTCCTGTTGTGCGAGACAATCAAATCCTTCATTTCTTGGCAAATGGTGTAAATGGAGTATTCCTTAATTCAAGATCATTTGAATCCATCTGGGAACAAAATGTAAACACATCATTGGACTTACCCCAATTGGTAGAGATGTTATACATGATTTTCTGTGGTAAATCAATATATTACAGTAGTAATATTGCTCAGTTGTTTGTGTCCTTTATCTTCCCATATTGGTATGAACCCGTTTCAACCATTGATTGCCATCTTTTGTCATCGCATGTTCTTACATCTGATAGAGCGTTGTTTGTGACTGCACAGATCTGTCTCTTATCTCGCAAAAGGCTAATGGGATAGCTCCAAAGCAGTTTAGCTACAATAAGCTAATGGGATAGCTCCAAAGCAGTTTAGCTACAATAAGCTAATGGGATAGCTCCAAAGCAGTTTAGCTACAATAAGCTAATGGGATAGCTCCAAAGCAGTTTAGCTACAATAAGCTAATGGGATAGCTCCAAAGCAGTTTAGCTACAATAAGCTAATGGGATAGCTCCAAAGCAGTTTAGCTACAATAAGCTAATGGGATAGCTCCAAAGCAGTTTAGCTACAATAAGCTAATGGGATAGCTCCAAAGCAGTTTAGCTACAATAAGCTAATGGGATAGCTCCAAAGCAGTTTAGCTACAATAAGCTAATGGGATAGCTCCAAAGCAGTTTAGCTACAATAAGCTAATGGGATAGCTCCAAAGCAGTTTAGCTACAATAAGCTGTCTAACATGAGAAGGCGTTACCAAGGCGACATCTGCTGAATCCCACTTCTGCCACAAAACTGTCCGAATTAATCTAAACTAACAAAATGCTGATTGACGTTGATGTCGATTAAGGCAGCCCCCCCCCTCTGATGCAGAGGGGTTGGGTTAAATGTAGAAGACACATTTCAGTTGAATGCATTCAGTTGTACAGCTGACACACACACAGTTGAAGTCGGAGGTTTACACAACACCATAGCCAAATATATTTAAATTTGGTTTTTCACAATTCCTGACATATAATCCTAGTAAAAATTCTCTGTCCTAGGTTATTTTAAGAATGTGAAATGTCAGAATAATAGCAGAGTGATTTATTCAGCTTTTATTTCTTTCATCACATTCCCAGTGGGTCAGAAGTTTACATACACTCAATTAGTATTTGGTAGCATTGACTTTAAATTGTTTAACTTGGGTCAAATGTTTTGGGTAGCCTTCCACAAGCTTCTCACAATAAGTTGGATGAATTTTGGCCCATTCCTCCTGACAGAGCTGGTGTAACTGAGTCAGGTTTGTAGGCCTCCTTGCTCGCACATGCTTTTTCAGTTCTGCCCACAAATTTTCTATAGGATTGAGGTCAGGGCTTTGTGATGGTCACTCCAATACCTAGACTTTGTTGTCCTTAAGCCATTTTGCCACAACTTTGGAAGTATGCTTGGGGTCATTGTCCATTTGGAAGACCCATTTGCGACCAAGCTTTAACTTCCTGACTGATGTCTTGAGATGTTGCTTCAATATATCCACATAATTTTCCAACCTCATGACGCCATCGATTTTGTAAAGCGAACCAGTCCCTCCTGCAGCAAAGCACCCCCACAACATGATGCTGCCACCCCCGTGCTTTACAGTTGGGATGGTGTTCTTCGGCTTGCAAGCCTCCCTATTTTTCCTCCAAACATAACGATGGTCATTATGGCCAAACAGTTCGATTTGTGTTTCATAAGACCAGATTACATTTTTCCAAAAAGTACGATCTTTGTCCCCATGTGCAGTTGCAAACCGTAGTCTGGCTTTTTTATGGCGGTTTTGGAGCAGTGGCTTCTTCCTTGCTGAGCAGCCTTTCAGGTTATGTTGATATAGGACTTGTTTTACTGTGGATATAGATACTTTTGTACCCGTTTCCTCCGGCATCTTCACAAGGTCCTTTGCTGTTGTTGTGGGATTGATTTGCACTTTTCACACAAAAGTGCGTTCATCTCTAGGAGACAGAACGCATCTTCTTCCTGAGTGGTATGACGGCTGCCCGGTCCCATGTTGTTAATACTTGCATACTATTGTTTGTACAGATGAACGTGGTACCTTCAGGTGTTTGGAAATTGCTCACAAGGATAAACCAGACTTGGAGGTCTACAATTATTTTTTTCTGAGGTCTTGGCTGATTTCTTTTGATTTTCCCATGATGTCAAGCAAAGAGGCACTTAGTTTGAAGGTAGGCCTTGAAATACATCCACAGGGAAACCTCCAATTGACTCAAATGATGTCAATTAGCCTATCAGAAGCTTCTAAAGCCATGACATAATTTTCCAAGCTGTTTAAAGGCACAGTCAACTTAGTGTATGTAAACTTCTGACCCACTGGAATTGTGATAGTGAATTAAAAAGTGAAATAATCCGTCTGTATACAATTGTTGGAAAAATAACTTGTGTGATGCACAAATTAGATGTCCTAATCAACTTGCCAAAACTAGTTGGTTAACAAGAAATGTGTGGAGTGGTTGAAAAACAAGTTGTAATGACTCCAACCTCCGTGTATGTAAACTTCCCGACTTCAACTGTAGCCATGTCAGTAAGCTAGCTAGCGACAACAGCTCCACAGCTGAAAGTCACGGCACTAGTGACCAACCAAAAATACGAGTTCCACGTCCTACAAGACAGATTGGTTGAGGGACGAGCGTCACGGAGGAGTGACGACAACATGGCCTCAAGTCAGATGGCATCTATGATTCACTGGTGGTATACTACAGTAAGTACTTCAGTGACATCGAGGAGTCTGTGTTCACCTGCTTGAACTGGATCATAACGTCTTTGGAGAGCTCCATGTCCTTAAACATCCCCTCCAGCTTACTGGTGAAGGCCGCTCCACACTCTGCAGGGACAGGAAGCAGGAAGTCACAAACCATCACACCCACTTTCTGTTCACAAGTTTTTATAGAGTATTATAGAGTATTATAAGCTGGGTGGTTCGAGTGCTGAATGCTGATTGGCTGACAGCCAGGGTATATCAGATCATATACCACAGGTATGATAAAACATACATTTTTACTGCTCTAATTATGTTTGTTACCAGTTTATAATAGCAATAAGGAACCTTGGGGGTTTGTGGTATATGGCCAATATACCACGGCTAAGGGCTGTATCCAGGCACTCCGTGTTGAGTCATGCTTAAGAACAGCCCTTAGCCGTGGTGTATTGGCCATATTCCACACCTCCTATGGGCCATACTGCTTAAAACACATTGCATGACCTGGTAACTGTGGTGGTGTTTCTACAGTCACACACCAGAGGCAGTGACAAACCACCGATGGGCCAACTTCACTGCTGAGGCAACAATCAACATCTGCCGGAGGACATTTGACATCACGAACACAGGGCCTAAAATAAACACACTCGCCAAATGCGGGTAGATTTTGACATTGGTGGGTAGAGAGGACTATATCACCAGCCATGTTGGTGGGTAGAGAGGACTATTTCACCAGCCATGTTGGTGGGTAGAGAGGTCTATTTCACCAGCCATGTTGGTGGGTAGAGAGGTCTATTTCACCAGCCATGTTGGTGGGTAGAGAGGTCTATATCACCAGCCATGTTGGTGGGTAGAGAGGTCTATATCACCAGCCATGTTGGTGGGTAGAGGTCAATATCACCAGCCATGTAGGTGGGTAGAGGTCTATATCACCAGCCATGTAGGTGGGTAGAGAGGTCTATATCACCAGCCATGTTGGTGGGTAGAGAGGTCTATATCACCAGCCATGTTGGTGGGTAGAGAGGTCTATATCACCAGCCATGTAGGTGGGTAGAGAGGTCTATATCACCAGCCATGTAGGTGGGTAGAGAGGTCTGTATCACCAGCCATGTTGGTGGGTAGAGAGGACTATTACACCAGCCATGTAGGTGGGTAGAGAGGTCTATTTCACCAGCCATGTTGGTGGGTAGAGGTCTATATCACCAGCCATGTTGGTGGGTAGAGAGGTCTATTACACCAGCCATGTTGGTGGGTAGAGAGGTCTATTACACCAGCCATGTTGGCGGGTAGAGGTCTATTACACCAGCCATGTTGGTGGGTAAAGAGGTCTATTACACCAGCCATGTTGGTGGGTAGAGAGGTCTATTACACCAGCCATGTTGGTGGGTAGAGAGGTCTATTACACCAGCCATGTTGGTGGGTAGAGAGGTCTATTACACCAGCCATGTTGGTGGGTAGAGAGGTCTATTACACCAGCCATGTTGGTGGGTAGAGAGGTCTATTACACCAGCCATGTTGGTGGGTAGAGAGGTCTATTACACCAGCCATGTTGGTGGGTAGAGAGGTCTATTACACCAGCCATGTTGGTGGGTAGAGAGGTCTATTACACCAGCCATGTTGGTGGGTAGAGAGGTCTATTACACCAGCCATGTTGGTGGGTAAAGAAGTCTATTACACCAGCCATGTTGGTGGGTAGAGGTCTATATCACCAGCCATGTTGGTGGGTAGAGAGGACTATTGAGGACCGTTGTCACGGTAACATGCCGCCCTTAAAGGGGCAGCTGAACATGTCTCATCTGTGATGTTTTGGTCAAAAAAAAAAGTTTGTTAAAAATGATTAGCCCTATACCACATCACTTCTTACTAGTAATACGTTTGTTTCCGAAACATTACAAAGCATGCTCATTTGTTTCTGAAACATTACAAAGCATGCTCATTCGTTTAAAAAAATATATATATTTTGTCTGGTAATAAAACTGCTAGACCAAAAAGCTAGTTTTAAGTCCCTACCCACAGACAAAGCCCGCTACAACAGATACCATAACATGTGATGGTGACAAAGTTGTGATTTTGGAGATGCATTGTATCTCCTGTCATCATACCGTGTTTGAGTTTGGACAGCTTACCATGTTTGGACAGCTTACCGTGTTTGAGTTTGGACAGCATGGACTTCTCAGCGTCCACGGAGGCACTCTTCCCCACCAGCAGGCGTTTGGCCAGGTCCTTCTTATAAAAGGCCTCGAACACATCCTTCCCGTGGATGAAGCGGAAGATGATCATGATCTTGTCCAGAATTCTCTCCATCTCCTCCTCGGTAGCTTCCTTGTTGCCCGCCCTCAACTTACAGTCCACGTACTTCGCTGTGCAGAGATAGGACACCGCCAGTTAGATAAAACATACAGCAAACACTCATATTAGTTATATTAGTTAGTTATAGTTATATTAGTTAGGAAACACCCATTAGTTAGTTATATTAGTTAGGAAACACTCATTAGTTATATTAGTTAGTTATAGTTATATTAGTTAGGAAACTCATATTAGTTATATTAGTTAGTTATAGCTATATTAGTTAGGAAACACTCATATTAGTTATATTAGTTAGTTATAGTTATATTAGTTAGGAAACACTCATATTAGTTAGTTATAGTTATATTAGTTAGGAAACACTCCTAACTGGCGTGGAACCTCTGACTGGTATTTTAAGCAATGGCGCATCGTTTTAAGATTCCAGGTGCCTTTAAATATCTCCTGCCCTGACTCTTTGCACACACACACACAGCGGTCTTGTCCTCACCGATGAGTTCAGCAGGTTTGTTGGGTCTGTTGTTGATGAAAGCTTCAAAGGCCTCCTTCATAGCGTTGATGAAGCTCTCGTTTCTGTTGAAACAGCCCTGGGCCACGTTGTCCATCTTATCCTTAAAGTCCAACAGGTCTTGAACCATGTCCTTATCCTTCTCCGGGGTGCCCACAATCTCACCACCAAAACTCTGTTAGGAGACATCTCAGTGAGACTGGAATCAATAGAAGTGTTTCTGAGTGAGAGCGCGAGAGAGAGGCAGAGAGCGCGAGAGAGAGGCAGAGAGCGCGAGAGAGAGGCAGAGAGCGCGAGAGAGAGGCAGAGAGCGCGAGAGAGAGGCAGAGAGCGCGAGAGAGGCAGAGAGCGCGAGAGAGAGGCAGAGAGCGAGAGAGGCAGAGAGCGAGAGAGGCAGAGAGCGAGAGAGACAGAGCGAGAGAGACAGAGCGAGAGAGAGACAGAGCGAGAGAGAGACAGAGCGAGAGAGAGCCAGAGAGCGTACCTTGATGTAGTCTCTCCAGTGCTGCAGCAGAGTGGGGAGTCCTCCCTTCACCTTACTGAAGAGCTGGTAAAGCAGAGCCAGCTCCATCACCCGGTTACCGTCTAACAGAATACTGAGACCTGGAGGAGAGGGTCAGTATCACCCGGTTACCGTCTAACAGAATACTGAGACCTGGAGGAGAGGGTCAGTATCACCTGGTTACCATCTAACAGAATACTGAGACCTGGAGGAGAGGGTCAGTATCACCTGGTTACCATCTAACAGAATACTGAGACCTGGAGGAGGGGGTCAGTATCACCTGGTTACCGTCTAACAGAATACTGAGACCTGGAGGAGGGTCAGTATCACCTGGTTACCGTCTAACAGAATACTGAGACCTGGAGGAGAGGGTCAGTATCACCTTGTTACCGTCTAACAGAATACTGAGACCTGGAGGAGGGGGTCAATATCACCCGGTTACCGTCTAACAGAATACTGAGACCTGGAGGAGAGGGTCAGTATCACCTGGTTACCGTCTAACAGAATACTGAGACCTGGAGGAGGGGGTCAATATCACCCGGTTACCGTCTAACAGAATACTGAGACCTGGAGGAGGGTCAGTATCACCTGGTTACCGTCTAACAGAATACTGAGACCTGGAGGAGAGGGTCAGTATCACCTGGTTACCGTCTAACAGAATACTGAGACCTGGAGGGGGGTCAGTATCACCTGGTTACCGTCTAACAATACAGAGACCTTGAGGGTTGTCAATATCACATACTGCTGATAGATACCTTTCTGTAAGATGGCCGTCATGTGTTCTCCAAGCAGCTGCTTCTCTACATTAGAGATAAGTGGCTTCCTGTTGAATACAAACAGAGAGAGAGATGATCAACACAGATGGAGGAGGAGGTGGAAGAGAAAGTAAAGTGGTTCAAATCTGTGAGATGATCTAGTGTACTCTGATTGGAGCACAGGCCTGTCAGTCTAAGGGGTGTGGAGGAAGAGGCGGGTCTTACTGAGTGCTCTGGTCGAGGTAGCTGATGACACGATCGTTCTCTTCTTCCAACCGACGAGCCACATGATGCAGGTACTCCGGCACCTGGACACACACGTCACTTATGACCGTCACTAGGGGAAAGCCAGGTATGCTAGCTATATAGGGGCATGGTCATAATATTGAATTAAAGCATTTGGTTGACGGCTGTCACTCACGTCTCGTTCCTGCATCAGCCTCTGTCCCTCTGCAGCGTACAGTCTGTCAGTCTCCATCAAAAAACGCTCCTCAAACGACTCTTTATACACCTGAGGAGAGACAATAGATGACACCAGGAGATCAGAGAATCTACAGAGACCTGAGAAGAGAGACAATAGATGATACCAGATCAGAGAATCTACAGAGACCTGAGGAGAGACACAATAGATGATACCAGATCAGAGAATCTACAGAGACCTGAGGAGAGAGACAATAGATGATACCAGGAGATCAGAGAATCTACAGAGACCTGAGAAGAGAGACAATAGATGATACCAGATCAGAGAATGTACAGAGACCTGAGAAGAGAGACAATAGATGATACCAGAAGATCAGAGAATCTACAGAGACCTGAGAAGAGAGACAATAGATGATACCAGATCAGAGAATCTACAGAGACCTGAGGAGAGACACAATAGATGATACCAGATCAGAGAATCTACAGAGACCTGAGGAGAGAGACAATAGATGATACCAGAAGATCAGAGAATCTACATACCATCTGCCTATGGAACAATAGTTCTACACTGCTAAGAAAATGCACTCGTATGACTCGCAAATGACTGCTTTGACTTGATTGGTTCATTGGCCAAATGGTAAGACAAGACTTATGAAGCATATTGACCAATCACCTGCAGGTCTGAGAGCATGCCCAGTAGGCTGCGGAGAAGGCTGCGGTCCACTGTCTCTCCGTTGCGTTCGCGTTCGATCTGTTCCAGGATCCCGTCGACCGTGCGCTTCTGGACAGCCCCGTCGCTCACGATGTGGTTCCGGAAGAGTTCCAGCCCGGTATCCCTGTGGAACACACACACAGTCACGGTGGACGGTGAACAGTAACGTTCTGCATCCCAAATGACACCCTACTTCCTACATGGGGAACTCTTTTAGCCCAACGAGGACCTAGTCAAAGGTAGTGCACTAAGTAGTGAATAGGGTTCCATTTCTGACACGGTCTCTGTCAGAGGACAGAAAGAAACGATCACCATCTCAGAACAGGAAAAGACCGTTTGCCACTGAGAATGGATGAATGTTTGTGTTTTTCCTAATAGCTACTGGACGGGGCTCTTACCAGATGGAGGGGAGCAGGGAGTTCTGGAGCACGTAGGTACGATCCAGGAACAGAAAGATACTCCGGATCATGATCTGCAGTAACCCAGGTTACACATGACACACTTACGTTAGACTCATTATATAACATACATTTCAGACAGAATAAATGTCTCATGATAAAGGCTGTCTGACTAACCGTCTGTCTGCAGTGGTCCTGCCAACATCGGTTCATCCTCTTCAGGAAAGACAGGCTGTCCAGGGACTCTGTGAGGCGCTACGGTTAAGGACCGGGCCTCAATTCAATCAAAACACAACAGTCAAACACTCTCTCTTTGGACGGGGCCTCGACTCGCACCAGGTTGTGGTTAAAAAAACATGACAACCTTCTGATGACTACAAACGGTGTAGTTTATAGAGATCCCCATTACAGGGATGTCCATTGTTTTTCTTATTTGCCATCAGTCCAAGCAGCGTGTCGCTGTGTGCAGCTAGCTGGCTGAAGAGGTCCAAGGTGCCCCCTGGGCGGCAGGTAGCCTAACGGTTAGGAGAGTGGGGCCAGTAAACGAAAGGTTGCTGGTTCGAAACCCCAAGCCGACTAGGTGAAAAACATGTCTGTGGCATTAAGCAAAGCACCGTAAACATAAATGCTCCTGTAAGTATCTCTGGATGAGAGGTGTCTGCTAAATGAACAACATGTCAAAC
This sequence comes from Oncorhynchus kisutch, assembly GCF_002021735.2. Lineage (NCBI taxonomy): Eukaryota > Metazoa > Chordata > Actinopteri > Salmoniformes > Salmonidae > Oncorhynchus > Oncorhynchus kisutch. The sequence continues at coordinate 6,259,260 of NW_022261982.1, read as the reverse complement.
ATAGTGGTACAGAGACATCTACTACACACAGCTGGTACAGAGACATCTACTACACACAGCTGGTACAGAGACATCTACTACACACAGCTGGTACAGAGACATCTACTACACACAGCTGGTACAGAGACACTACTACACAGCTGGTACAGAGACACTACTACACAGCTGGTACAGAGACACTACTACACAGCTGGTACAGAGACACTACTACACAGCTGGTACAGAGACACTACTACACAGCTGGTACAGAGACACTACTACACAGCGGCCCGCTGAGAAGACACACAGCTGGTACAGAGACACTATTACACAGCTGGTACAGAGACACTATTACACAGCCGGTACAGAGACACTATTACACACAGCTGGTACAGAGACACTATTACACACAGCTGGTACAGAGACATCTACTACACACAGCTGGTACAGAGACATCTACTACACACAGCTGGTACAGAGACACTACTACACAGCTGGTACAGAGACACTACCACACAGCTGGTACAGAGACACTACCACACAGCTGGTACAGAGACACTACTACACAGCTGGTACAGAGACACTACTACACAGCGGCCCACTGAGAAGACATACAGCTGGTACAGAGACATCTACTACACAGCTGGTACAGAGACATCTACTACACACAGCTGGTACAGAGACACTATTACACAGCCGGTACAGAGACACTATTACACACAGCTGGTACAGAGACACTATTACACACAGCTGGTACAGAGACATCTACTACACACAGCTGGTACAGAGACACTACTACACAGCTGGTACAGAGACACTACCACACAGCTGGTACAGAGACACTACTACACAGCTGGTACAGAGACACTACTACACAGCGGCCCACTGAGAAGACATACAGCTGGTACAGAGACACTATTACACAGCTGGTACAGAGACACTATTACACAGCCGGTACAGAGACACTATTACACACAGCTGGTACAGAGACACTATTACACACAGCTGGTACAGAGACATCTACTACACACAGCTGGTACAGAGACATCTACTACACACAGCTGGTACAGAGACACTACTACACAGCTGGTACAGAGACACTACCACACAGCCGGTACAGAGACACTACCACACAGCTGGTACAGAGACACTACTACACAGCTGGTACAGAGACACTACTACACAGCGGCCCACTGAGAAGACATACAGCTGGTACAGAGACATCTACTACACACAGCTGGTACAGAGACACTACTACACAGCTGGTACAGAGACATCTACTACACACAGCTGGTACAGAGACATCTACTACACAGCTGGTACAGAGACATCTACTACACACAGCTGGTACAGAGACACTACCACACAGCTGGTACAGAGACACTACTACACAGCTGGTACAGAGACACTACTACACAGCTGGTACAGAGACACTACTACACAGCGGCCCACTGAGAAGACATAGAGCTCTATAACAGGAGGCTGCCAGGTTCCTTGAAGCCCCCCAGTCACAACTAACCAGATCAGCTGGTGTTATCAGGGAGACCCAGGCCAAGGTTATTGTGGCAATGATGGTATTCCAGCCACCGGAGTGGTCTGTGACAGTGTGCCTGTGAGATATTTATGCAATAAGGACTGAGGAGGTGTGGTATATGGCCAATATACCACGGCTAAGGGCTGTTCTTAAGCACAACGCAGAGTGCCTGGACACAGCCCTTAGCCATGGTATATTGGCCATATACCCCAAACCCCCAAGGTACCTTATTGCTTACTATAAACTGGTTACCAACGTAATAAGAGCCGTACAAAATGTTTTGTGGTATACGGTCTGATATACCACGACTGTCAGCCAATCAGCATTCAGGGCTGGAACCAGCCAGTTTATAACACAGTAGACTAGTCTGACTAGTAGCGGACGTCTTCACTGGTAGTTGAAGCAAATACAAAACATTGAAAAACAACGTAGCATGTGAACAAAACTATGTAAATAGCCAAGAAACACAAGGTGCAGCAACACAAAGCAACTATTAAAAAACATAATAATAATGTTACAAAACAAGCGTATCTCCTCAGAGGAGCCACTGTCATGCTGCTTCATAAATTACAGATGTTCTCATCAAATAGACTTGAATTTTTTTATTTTATTTTACCTTTATTTTACTAGGCAAGTCAGTTAAGAACAAATTCTTATTTTCAATGACGGCCTAGGAACAGTGGGGCAGAACAACAGATTTGTACCTTGTCAGCTCGGGGATTCGAACTTGCAACCTTTCGGTTACTAGGTCCAACGCTCTAACCACTAGGCTACCCTGCCGCCTAGGCTACCTGTCAAACAGGCTTTAATAAACATCCACACACATTACGCACTGGCAAAACATATAGGAGCACACTTTCACACGCAAAGACACACACACAGTGTAAAGGATATTCTCTGAACTGATGTATCTGGGCCTGGACATGGTCCTCACAGACCTGACGGAGCTGCTTGTACAGTGTGGGGGAGACTTTATAGGAACACAGGTTCTCCACCGCCTGAAACAGAGGAGACGGAGGTCAACATACTAAGTATTCCTCAATTCTGTAAGTCATCCCTCCTTGGAAAAGTTACAAGACAGGATTAGCCAAGTCAACAGGCTGGTGACTGGTCAGAGTGGTTGGATTAGCCAAGTCAACAGGCTGGTGACTGGTCAGAGTGATAGGGTTAGCCAAGTCAACAGGCTGGTGACTGGTCAGAGTGATAGGGTTAGCCATGTCAACAGGCTGGTGACTGGTCAGAGTGATAGGGTTAGCCATGTCAACAGGCTGGTGACTGGTCAGAGTGATAGGGTTAGCCAAGTCAACAGGCTGGTGACTGGTCAGAGTGATAGGGTTAGCCAAGTCAACAGGCTGGTGACTGGTCAGAGTGATAGGGTTAGCCAAGTCAACAGGCTGGTGACTGGTCAGAGTGATAGGGTTAGCCATGTCAACAGGCTGGTGACTGGTCAGCACAGTGGTTGGGTATACTGACTGCTGATGTGAGCTACAGAACCTGCTGGCTGGCATAGAGCAGCTCTCCTCTCCAATAATTTGAGACTAGAGAGGCATAGTGTCTTAGGACCGATCTCTGCTGCCCGTTGGAATCGGGTAACGTCCCAAATGGCACCCTATACCCTAAATAGTACACCACATAGGGAATAGGGTGTCAGTTTGCACCACCAACCCAGACTGGCTAGGGCAACAAGCAGGTCACATGACCAAGACAGCTGGAGTAATGGTACACAGATACAGACAGTAAAGGGCAACCAGCAGGTCACATGATAAGACAGCTGGAGTAATGGTACACAGATACAAACAGCAAAGGGCGACCCACAGGTCACATGACAAGACAGCTGGGGTAATGGTGTCATACAGATGAAGACAATAAAAGTGCCAATTTCGGTACATATTATTCACATGGAAACACTGGGACTTGGATATAGACATGTCATCAAGGCCCGTTGGACACATGAACTAGGCCCATGTTTTAGAAAGGTCAATAAGGGCTGTAAGCTCTCCACAAACTATGTGTTTCATGTCCTGAAAGTGCAACTGTGTGTTTGATGCTTTAGGCCTGACCTGGTAGAGTTCCTCTAGGTTGTACTTGATGGAGGTGCTGTTCTGGATGGCTCCTACCGCATCCCTCAGCTTCAGCCAGGTGTCCTCAGTGTAGTTGTCCGCTAGCTTTGGCCTGTCTGGGAACACACAACAGAGTCACGCCACACCAAGGCATAGCAAAATGGTTAGACAGACCCAGCCTCTAGCTGGGTACCTCATTTAAATGAGGAGAAATGTAAAGTTAATTTGTAAACAAGGAGAATATTGTTTGTAAACAGTTGACTATTGTTTGCATGTTCAACCATTTGTAAACATCTGACAGGGACAGAGTCAACAAATGTCAAAATTGTAATAGAATGCAAAAAATATATATTTATTCTGCCAGAATGTCATTAGCTTGGTAAAGTTAGCTAGAAGACGTAACCAGAGTTGAGCAATATTTCCAGGGTCAGGTCGCAACGGAATATTCTGTTGTTTACATGCCATGGCTATCAATTGCTTCAAATATGTCACAAGCTAACTTGGTCTAAAAACTTCCTAGGCTACCCAGCTGGCCATCATGGACAACTTTCAAATATGAACTTTAGTTACGCTGCCAATTATGGCATTATGGCAATTACATAAGTAGAGTTAACTAGTTAGCCAATTACTAACATATAGTTGATAATCAGGCAAAACAGCTAAATAACGTGTAGCAAGCTAGCTAACGTTAACTAGCTATTCAGCACGCGTTACCTTTGAAATTTTTAATGACTAATTTCTTGGAGGCGCCAGTTTTGTTGGAGGCCAGGCCAGAAATCTTTGTCACTCCGTTGTTGTTGTGCTCCGTCAGAGCAGAGAAGTTGGCTTTCTTGTCCTGTCGTATGTCTTCTGCCATTATTAGATTAATGCAGAGGGCCGTTGTTGTGAAGAGTTGTTAGCTAACGTTAGCGGCACTTCTACTCGTCCTCTCAAACGAGCCTAAAGTTGGATTATACAACTCTGACCCTGTTTCTTAATTCATGTACGATGCACCACTTAGTCCGATCCCTCACTTGAACAAAAGTAGATACCTAGACCAAAGCCATAAAACTCAGGGAAACTTTTGGATGAACCGAACAACTGAAAAATTGATTTCGTTGAAGTATGCTAACGCGTTAGCTAGCCTAGTTTAGTTAGCGAAACAAACAATTTAGTATATCCACTGCGCCCCTCCCTGGCCCGTATTAAAATTAGGCAAATATTAAATGTTATATATTTCAGACTTCCATGTGTGAAACAAATTAAAAGCTATATTCAATCTCAAATTATCCATCATTATGCTACCGCTGGAGATGTGGCGCTAGCCACATAGCAAACATAACAAAATGGCTTCCTACACCCCTTGACAAGTGCATCTTGGGAGATTCACATTCTACCGGTGTGATGTTTGAAACTTCAACATTATTTTGACTTTTTTTAGTTTTTTACAAGAGTTCATCTTTAAAGGGTCCCAATTACATTTCCTATTCCAATTACATTTCCTTTTCAATTACTTCAGTGAAATTCATCGACTTTTGTCGATTTTGCATGATGTAAAAGGATTTTAGGTACAAGCAATAACCCATAAAACTCTTATTCAAATGTAGACTCATCATGAAATATGATGGAATATGATCATGGAATAAATTGGTGTATAAATTGGTATAATATAAATTGGTGCAGGATTTGTGCATCGTGATTTTATCAGTTTACCCTGTTCTAAAAATTACCTAGATTCAAATGTGTGATAGAGTTACAGTATTCTAAATTTAGTTTCTAATTTTAAACATGTTTTAACGGTTTAATTTTCTTGGACAGACGAGAAAGGTGTAATTGCAGCCCGCAATTCTGGGCATTCCTGCATCTGGGCATTCCTGCATCTTTAGGAACCCCTCTCTATACTTCTATTGGTCAATTTTGAATCGCATAGACAATCAGAGGAAATCTAGAATATCAAAAGTGTCATGCAAACATGAAGATGGCGTGCTTGAGGGGGGGGGGGTGTTCATGCAGGAAACAATGGGATGCTTGTGTGTGTGTGGGTGGGGGGGGGGTTCATGCAGCTATTAATGGGATGCTCGAGGGGGGGGGCGTTCATGCAGCTATTAATGGGATGCTCAACGGAGACCTTCATGCAGTAACCAATGGGATGCTCGAGGGGTGGGGGGTGTTCATGCAGTAGCCAATGGGATGCTTGAGGGGGGGGGGGGGGGGGGGCGTTCATGCAGCTATTAATGGGATGCTCAACGGAGACCTTCATGCAGTAACCAATGGGATGCTCGAGGGGGGGGGGGGGCGTTCATGCAGCTATTAATGGGATGCTCAACGGAGACCTTCATGCAGTAACCAATGGGATGCTCGAGGGGGGGGGGGGGTGTTCATGCATGAAACAATGGGATGCTTGTGTGTGTGTGGGGGGGGGGGGGCGTTCATGCAGCTATTAATGGGATGCTCAAAGGAGACCTTCATGCAGTAACCAATGGGATGCTCGAAGGGTGGGGGGGTGTTCATGCAGGTATTAATGGGATGCTCGACGGGGGTAGTTCATGCAGTAACCAATGGGATGCTCGAAGGGTGGTGGGGTGTTCATGCAGGTATTAATGGGATGCTCGACGGGGCAAGTTCATGCAGTAACCAATGAAATGCTTGAGGCGGGCGTGCCCACATGAAGGAATGCCCTGAATTGTAGGCCGCAATCACACACTATTGAAACAGACCAAGCATATTTTTGTAGGCCCTGGTACTCCACCAAGGTTCGAAGGACAAAGCCTATGTGGAAATGAATGGAGTTTTTGTAGGGTGTTTGGATAAACTGTGAAAATGAGGTCTGTGGTAAAACACAGGCTTATGAGATCTTGTACATTTTGTTCAATTTGATATTTTTTATCAGCTAATGTCACTTTTTGTGAATTTTGAAGCATTTGTATAATCAAAAGCACATCATGGCTTCATAATTCATAAAGGTCATGTTAACTGACTGATATTATCTCACAAAACGAAAAATATCTCCTAAACCTGTGTTAACCTCAGACCTTATATAGGATAAGGAATGGCTGAAGGAACCACAGGTAACTCATTTCCGTTTGTTAGGACAACAAGCTGGCAGGCTCTTTAGCCCCCAATCTGGTTTTAATGTCTGGGAGAATCTCAATTGCATACTCACGAGGAGGATGGTGGGAGGAGCTATAGGAGGAGGGGCTCATTGTAATGTCTGGAATGGAGTAATAGAACGGGATAAAACACATGGAAACTCCATGTTTGACTCCGTTCCATTTACTACATTCCAGCCATTACAATGAGCCCATCCTTCTATTGCTCCTCCCACCAACCAGGAAAAGAGGCCCAACTCGGTGGAAAATCTGTCTCCCTCCAGCAGGTGCCGTTTTTTCGCCCACCAAGCAAGGAGTTTTTGTATGGAGTTCAAGGAGTGTTAGTCAACAAATTGGTCAACACAAAAATGAATGTCTTATTTGCAACGTGAGGTTTATTTGATTGAATATAAATTCCACTAATCCAAAGAAAGGATAGTTGGAAGCTAAACAGCCCGCACTGCCGCTTTGTGGACAACAACTCCCATTTTAGGGCGGAAAGACATGTATTTTGTCAATATATGCATATATTGCCCCAATGCATTGCAAACAGGAAGCACAACCTCCTCATGACCTTCTTCTACCTGAAAACGTAGCGGCAGCTCTCCCTAGCGGTTAGCAAGCAGTTAGCAGCGAAGGGAGTGGAGAGATTGAGAAGTGAAAAGACAGGAAGGCCGTGGTACATCGGCGTCTCCTATACTAGACCTGCAGTGGCTACGGCTGGGGGTATGACAGCTTCTAGCTATCGTCTTTGTATGGACATGTAAATAGCTGTTTTTGAAAGGTTTGTACAGTAAACAGCAGCACCGATTTACCAATAATGACAGCCTGAGTCATTGCTTAGTAGCTTGTTACATACAGCCAGTCAGCTAGCTAGCAAGCTGCTAAAACTGGTTAACATTAGCTGGAGAGCTTACTTTACTTCAGTCATTGCTCTACTTCCACAACTGATAGTCAATATTTGCATGATGTTTCTAGGTAATTAACTGTCCCATTTTTGGCTCTGGGTTTGCTAATCAAAGTGCCCCACAATTTCTCTAGAAATGATGGTATAGAGAAGGTTTGTTGCCAGCTAGGCTAGCTAGCATGATGGCTAACTGTCAAGTGATAATTGCTAGAAGTCACTAGTTGTACCATTATTGCGGTATCCTCCTAGCTAACTAGTTAGGCCCTAGAGTTTTTCCACGTCCGTTCACGTGATCAGGAAAAGTTTCTGGTCCTACTGATTCCACACTAGCCTTGGAGTTGGGACTCTCAGTGAGAGTTTGTCAAATATTATTGGAAAGGCTGTTTCTTTGCACTTACAGGATCCCAATTATCCACCCTTCTCCCAAAGTGTGCATGGATTTAAAAGCATTGGCTGAAGGAAATGTCCACCATTGTTACAGAAATAACCTGTAAGTGTGCAAGTGCACACTTTGGGAAAAGGGTGGAGAATTGGGACCCATCCACAGTGTGTTGACCTGATCCCCTCTTCTCTTGCAGGAGATGTCTGTGTTGACCTGATCCCCTCCTCTCTTGCAGGAGATGTCTGTGTTGACCTGATCCCCTCTTCTCTTGCAGGAGATGTCTGTGTTGACCTGATCCCCTCTTCTCTTGCAGGAGATGTCTGTGTTGACCTGATCTCCTCTTCTCTTGCAGGAGATGTCTGTGTTGACCTGATCCCCTCCTCTCTTGCAGGATGTCTGTGTTGACCTGATCCCCTCTTCTCTTGCAGGAGATGTCTGTGTTGACCTGATCCCCTCTTCTCTTGCAGGAGATGTCTGTGTTGACCTGATCTCCTCTTCTCTTGCAGGAGATGTCTGTGTTGACCTGATCCCCTCTTCTCTTGCAGGAGATGTCTGTGTTGACCTG